>NC_083760.1:91641350-91738850 GCF_963514075.1 Conger conger | reverse complement strand
AGAGACAGGAGGACCAGAGGCCAGCTACACCATTAAACACATCACACAGCAGGATGCTGGAGAGTACTACTGTGAGGCAGGGAATGGGCTTGGGACAAGCAGATCTCCTCCTAAACGTCTGGATGTGCAGTGTGAGTATATTAGCTTCAGACACATGGAGCAGAGAGAAGTCAGTATCTCCTGACCTGGCCAGTAGAGGAGAAATCCAGTAGAAATATTACATTAACATGCAATGATGAATAAGCCAGATCATGCTGACATGTCTTAAGCCATACATGTGTCGTCTGAGTTTGCACAGGGCACTCGAGTTGTTGAAAATGTAATTTCCTGCTCAATTTGTAAGCTGGTCATAGCTGGATTTTATGTTTTTTCCGTTGATTTCAGATCCTCCTAAGAACATCTCAGTGTTAGTGAGCCCCTCTGGGGAAATAGAGGAGGGCAGTTCAGTGACTCTGACCTGCAGCAGCGATGCCATCCCACCAGTGCAGAGATACTCCTGGTTTAAGGAGTCTGGAGCTGGAGTCTGGCAGGCAGGATCAGGACAGAGTCTGACCATTTCTAAATTCAGTTTCTGGAACTGGCTGTTTGCCTCTTTTTGGTTCACACATCTGTGTCCTCCCAAGAGACCAACAGTACATCTCCACCATTTTGATTATAGTTTTGGGGGAATTTGAGTATGCATGCCCATATCTGGTTCTCGTGCTGGTCGACAGCCCTAACTTGGATTTAATAATATTATCATTATGCCTGGCATCGTATGTCTAGCCTTGTTGTTTACTTTTGAATTGTAGTCTCTGCTGTATTCCTACACATACATGTAAAATTTCCCTTGGGATGAATAAAGTATCTATTAATCTATCTATCTGTAAATGCTATGTCTGTTTACTTCCAGCAGGGGATTGGACAGAACTTGTGTGTGCAGTTGTTGGAAGCATAGTGACTCTTGCACTCATAGCTGTTATTATGTAGACGAGGTAAGTGTTCACAATGTGGAAAACATCTGGAAATCAATCATCACTCAGAACACGTGTAATTAAAAGTTTGCATTAAACCGAGAAATTTGTAGTGATTTTACAGATTCACTGTTCAATTCAGAGGAGTAGGTAGGAATGTTACAGCGAGACGCCATCTTGAATATCAGTCACTTCTCTCCCCCACCCTTTATAGTCCACAATCTGTTAAAATTATAATTATAACTTACAGTATATAACCCTGCTACATACACACACTCCTATAACACTGTTACTCACACTCCTATTACACTGTTACACACTGTATAACCCTGCTACAAACACACTCCTATAACACTGTTACACAAAGTATATAACCCTGCTACACACACACACACAGACTCCTATAACACCCTTACACACAGGATAACCCTGCTACACACACACACACACTCCTATAACACCCTTACACACAGTATAACCCTGCTACACACACACTCCTATAACACTGTTACACACAGTATATAACCCTGCTACACACACACACACACTCCTATAACACCCTTACACACAGGATAACCCTGTTACACACACACACACACACACACTCCTATAACACCCTTACACACTTACACACAAGTATAACCCTACTACACACACACACACACACTCCTATAACACCCTTACACACAGTATAACCCTGCTACACACACACACAGACACACACACACACACACACTCCTATAACACCCTTACACACAGTATTACCCTGCTACACACACACACACACTGCTAAAACACCCTTACACACAGTATAACCCTGCTACACACACACACACACACACACACACACACACACACACTCCTAAAACACCCTTACACACAGTATAACCCTGCTACACACACACACTCCTATAACACCCTTACACACAGTATAACCCTGCTACACACACAAACTCATAACTCATGTACATGCTGTCATTGTATGGGAAGATGTTCTGTGTAAGCGCATCTGCTAAATGAATGCAATGTGCTGACTATGATGTAGGCACTGTGTAGTTTAGGCTGTGGCATGGTTCACATGTAATGAGTCATGTGTTCTTCTCTCTATTGCTCACATACTGAGACCATTTTTGCAGTTTCTGTCTGGGATTAACAATTTGACATGATGCATCATTTTATGTGTTCTCTTTGCATTTGCAAATATCCTTTGATTATATGTACTGATGTATGATAGTTTATCTTTTAAAACACGGTTTTGTCTTCATTTTACATTGCTTTGTTTTATTGACTCAGTTGTTACATGTTCTTATTTTACTCATTTAAGATTATCTTAAATTTTTTAATAGGTTGCTTGATTGTGCATAGTGATGTATTATGGTTTGTTTAAGCATTGTAAAGAACTGTAAACCTGAATAAAGTTTATTATTTGCGAATATTATAAAGCCTTCATGTTTTGCCTGCAAAAAAAACTTCAAAAAAAACCCCGAACACTGGGACGCGATGCTTAGAGGCGGGGGCTTGCCAGCTTGGAGGGCAGTAATTGGTGAATACTTTCTAATGCGAATGAAAGTATCAAAAAGCACAGCCGCCAAATAAATCCACACAATCCGTATGAAGAAAATGTGCATTTAAACGAGCCGTTTGGAATTCCACGTAGCGACATCACAACGATACGCTTGTTTGCTTCAGCACGGGCCACCTTGTAACCGAACAAATCAAATAACAGACTTCAGTTCGTTGGTGCTAACCAGCCAATCAGAACAGTGGTTCGTTAAGGTCAATGAGCCTTAAAGACACAGTCACTAAAACAGCCTGTTTTTGGTAAAGCTCATGAGAGGTGCTTGAGAATGGACATTTAAAACTGCATAGAGAAAACCACCAAACACCACCATATCAGGACCTAAAATATAACACTGGAAAATACACAAAATGGGACCTTTAAAATATTTTATTGAACTGTAATGCTCATGTGGCTATATTCTGTCTTGATTTTCATTCTTGGGTACCAATACGGAATAATGATATTGCTTTGTTTATATATACACAGTTCGCACTTTATTAGGTTAAACCTGTAAACCAGTGCATTAGTACAAATATCTAATCATGTACACTGAGCAACTTCATGCATAAAAGCATGCATGGTCAAGAGGTTCCTTTCTCAGCTGCTTGTCCAAGCCATGGTCCTGTCCCGCCTGGACTATTGCAATTCTCTGCTGGCTGGCCTTCCAGCATCTGCCATCAGACATCCAGAATGCTGCAGCCTGTCTGGTATTCAATGTTCCCAGACATTCACATGTCACCCCCCTGCTCAGCAACCTCTACTGGCTGCCTGTTATGGCTCGCATCAAATTTAAAACTTTGGTGCTCGTGTACCAGGCAGTTACGGGATCAGCCCCTGAATATATTCAATCACTTATCAAGACCTATACACCAGCTAGACCCCTCCGTTCTGCCACTTTGTGCCGTCTGGCGCCTCCCCCTCGCCACACCTGCACTTCTCGCCCAGGACTGCTGTCTGTTCTGGCCCCATGGTGGTGGAATGACCTCCCGGTGGATGTCAGAACTGCAGAGTCTCCGAGCTCTTTCAAGTGCAGACTGAAGACTTATTTCTTCAGGCTACACCTTTCCCTCCCTAACTCACCACCATGATTAGCCTTATATGTGCCATAGACTGTAATGTCCACTAATACAGTTGTATAGATATTGTTGATTTTTGTATTAGCTATTGTATTGTTGTACTCGGGGTGTTCTATCTGCCAACTGTGGTATGCTAGTTTGGTAGTTGATGTATTCTTCAAGTTTTCCGATTATATCTGTATGGTTACACTAGGACTTGGAACTGTCCTGTCCTCTCAGGTCCTCTTCGCACTTGTACTTGTGTTTGATTTGCACTTCATTGTACGTCGCTCTGGATGAGAGCATCTGCTAAATGCCTTGTAATGTAAAGTAAATGTAATGAGGTTCAGTTGTAGTTCATACCAAACCTCAGAATGGGGAAGAAATGTGATCTCAGTGACTCTGACCGTGGAATGATTGTTGGTGCCTGCCGAGGTGGTTAGAGTATCTCAGAAACTGCTGATCTCCTGGGATTTTAACGCGCAACAGTCATGAGAGTTTACAGAATGTGAATACCTAATAAAGTGCTCACTGAGTGTTCATTGTATTACATGTATTTTGGAAAATGCAACACTATGAATAAAGCTTATAATTCCTTTTCTTAATTGTAGGGCCTTCATGTTTTGAACTGCATCACATCTTTAATTCATGCAGAGAGAAGTTAACTTCCTCTGTGGTCTGTGGTCAGGCGCTTCACATCTGACATGAAGGGTGACATGGCTCAGGCAGTAAGAGCAGTTTTCTGGCAGTCGGAGGGTTGCCGGTTCGATCCCCCGCCCGGAATGTGTCGAAGTGTCCCTGAGCAAGACACCTGACCCCTAAATGCTCCTGACGAGCTGGTTGGTGCCTTGCATGGCAGCCAATCGCCGTTGGTGTATGAGTGTATGGGTGAATGAGAAGCATCAGTTGTACAGCGTTTTGGATAAAGGCGCCATATAAATGCCAACCATTTACCATTTACCATGAAGCCATTCCACCCACAGCCACACAGAGCCCAGCAGGGTCCCTCACTGGGCACAAGAATACGGTGGCCCAGAAGGACAGTTGTCGCTCTCAGAACTGTTTACATGATGTGATAAGCAGCTCTTATTAACATCCATCCATCCTTCCATCCATCCATCATCAAAGCCTGCTTATCCTGAACAGGGTCACGGTGGGGCTGGATCCTATCCCCGCATACATTGGGCGAAAGGCAGGAAAACACCCTGGACAGGTCGCCACCCTGGACTCATACCCACAGGCAATTTAGACTCTCCAATCAGCCTAGCCTGCATGTCTTTGGACTGCGGGAGGAACCCACGCAGACACGGGGAGATCATGCAAACTCCACACAGAGAGGCCCCGGCCGACCGGGATTCGAACCCAGGACCTCCTTGCTGTGAGGCGGCAGTGCTACCCACCGCACCATCCGTGCTGCCCTCTCTTATTAACAGGGCCAGAATTTACTTTGGTCCAATTCAAAAGGTCCCTTAAAAATCACTACATTTTGCAAGGCATAATCGCAAGAAAAAACAACAGGGTCAGCCAACACTTCAAGAAGTGTTCAAGAAATCAATAGAGGAGAGAGTTGGGAGATTGTAAACATTTATTAGTGTTTTTCTTTTTTTTCTTTTTCTCATTTTCGTATTTACTTATTCTTGGGAAATAACTAGAATATATGTATACTAATGCATTTGCACATACATAGACATAACATATGTGCGTACACAATGTGTACATGTATAGTGTATACGCGTATAAGTAATTAGGTGTGTGTACATTACATGTGCTGCTTTCTGTTTGTGGAGCTGTGGTGGCATTAAGGCTCCTAACCACTACTTCCTGTCCACTGCTTCCTGTTGTCAGGGGCTGTAGAAAATAGAAAAGTAGCTCTGCACCGAGAGTTTCATTACATTACATTACATTATTGGCATTTGGCAGACGCTTTTATCCAGAGCGACGTACAGTTGATTTGACTAAGCAGGAGACAATCCTCCCCTGGAGCAATGCAGGGTTAAGGGCCTTGCTCAAGGGCCCAACAGCCGTGCGGATCTTATTGTGGCTACACCGGGATTAGAACCATCGACCAGGCATGTCCCTGTCATTTACCTTAACCACAACACTACAGGCCACTGCTGCTGCTGCTGCTACTACTACTACTACTACTACAACTACTACTGCTGCTACTACTACTACTACTACTACTACTACTACTACCACTACTGCTACTACTACTGTTATTACTACTACTACGAATGAACAGAAATGCTGTTATCTTCATTGAATGAGAGCGATAGATGAAATAGTAAAAATAAAAGGATAAAGGATAAATGACACCTCTGTACTGTTTGGACGGCTGTACTTTGTGTGAAAAAACGATCGCTTAAAATAAACAATGCATGTTGGCCCCAATCAGACACAAAGCAAATCACTGAACATGTTTTCTTCTGTGCATTCAGGTTATAAAAAAGCTTCAGTAAGGTGGGGCTGCAGCAGCAGCAGGTTTGGGGGACAGAGGAACCAAGCGCAGACTCAGGGGTCATGAGAAATGCCAGGTTTAATGAAGGCAGGCAGATAAGGGGCAGGCAGAGCGTAATCCAAACAGGCAAAGTTCAAAAACCGGGTGGTCAGTCCAAACAGGGGATTTTTAAAAAGAAATGCAGTTATGATGTTTCAGTGCTGTGTGCCAGCGTCTTAGGGACAAGGAGTGACAAGGAGCACAAAGTAAATAAAGAAGTATGTATCTGTGTATGTATCTACACCCAGCTTTGGACCTGAGATAGAGTTCAGTACAGTTATTATGAAGTCATAATCTTAATTTACATTCATTTAATCCATGATCTGAAATGAGTTGTGTGTATGTGTGTGTGTGTGTGTGTGTGTGTGTGTGTATGTGTGTATGTGTGTGCGTGTGTGTGTGTGTGTGTGCGCGTGTGTGTGTGTGTGCGCGTGTGTGTGTGTACGTGTGTGTGCATGTGTATGTGTGTGTGTCTGTGTGTGTGTGTGTGTGTGTGCGTGTGTATGTGTGTGTGTGTGTGTGTGTGTGTGGGTGTGTGTGCATGTGTATGTGTGTGTGTGTGTGTATGTGTGTGTGTGTGGGTGTGTGCGTGTGTATGTGTGTGTGTGTGTGGGTGTGTGGATATGTGCGTGTATGTGCGTGTGTGTATGTGTGTCTGCGTGAGTGTGTGTGTGTGTATGTGTGTGTGTGTGTGTGTGTTACAGGTGTTCTTGGCCAGTACAGATGGAGAGTGACTTACACCCCTGAGAGAATCTGTGCCTTAAAGGGGTCTTCAGTAGACATGCGCTGTGCTTACTTTCATCCAACATTTTATTACAAAAATTCAAAAAAAATTATAACAGAGTGAAGAAAGCATTCTGGTTAATTCTCAAGAACCATACACAGGAGCCTGAAGACCAGTACAAGGACCAAGTGAACTCTGACCGTGTGGAATACCGTGGGAATCAGATCAGTGACTGCACTTTTAGAATAAAACAACTGAGAGTAAGTGATTCACAAACATATCGCTTCAGGTTCCTGACAAACCATCATGGAAAATATTCTGGCCCACCTGGTGTCTCATTGACAGTCACAGGTAACCATTTAATGTGATGAGCTCAGAGGATTCTTCTCCCATATCTATGAATGGAAGACTGGGGAAGGGAGGGATGTTTTTACAGTTTTCATTTGTTTGCAGCTCTACAGGTGAGGGTGAATCCTGGCTCAGTGACAGAGGGACAGAGTGTAACACTGACCTGTAACACCACCTGCACTCTGACTGGCAGCCCAGCCTTCACCTGGTACAGGGACTGGTCTCCTCTGTCCTTCACCACCCAGACACACCAGCTCATTAAACACATCACACAGCAGGATGTTGGAGAGTACTACTGTCTGGCAAGGAATGGGCTTGGCACAAACAGATCTCCTCCTGAACGTCTGGATGTGCAGTGTGCAGTGTGCAGTGCAGCTTCAGACACATGGAGCAGAGAGAAGTCAGTATCTCCTGTGTGTCTGTGGGAAACTTCACAACAGTAAGACACTGAGTCAACCAGTCAAGCTGGCCAGAGGAGGAGAAATCCAGTAGAAATATTACATTAACATGCAATGATGAATAAGCCAGATCATGCTGACATGTCTTAAGCCAGACATGTGTAGCCTGAGTTTGCACAGAGCACTCAAAGGTCCCAGATATAATTGCCGAAATCGTTGAAAATTTAATTTCCCGCTCAATTTGTAAGGTGCATTTTATGTTTTTTCTGTTGATGTCAGCTCCTCCTAAGAACATCTCAGTGTCAGTGAGCCCCTCTGGGGAAATAGAGGAGGGCAGTTCAGAGTTTGACCATTTTTACCTTCAGCTCCAGGAGCAGTGGACAGTATTACTGTGAGGCAAAGAACACCCACAGAGCCCTGAACTCTACTGCTCTCCTGCTCACAGTGCAAGGTATGGCCAGAACAAGTCTAAGTCTCAGCTTACATGACAAAAATTATTTAGGCTACAATACCTAGCCCATTGTTTCTTCACACAAAGAATCAACCACTCAAAATGCATTCACTAAAATTGGCTGAGTGACGAAGATGTTGAAGATTCGTGGGATTAATTATTGTGACTAATATAAAATTGAACAACTCATTTTCATCCCAAATACAGTGGTGTCATGTTCCAGTTTATTCCATTTCCCCTGCTGCTGCCGTCTGCACACACACCTTTGCCGGTCTCTCTCAAAGATGCTTCAAATAAAACAATTTGCTAAACATAAATAATCTAAAAATAATAGTTTAATTCAACAAGCGTAGGCTAACATTAAATGCGCAGAGTTCAGTCTGGAAACTCTTGCTGCAACATCCAACCGTCGGTCGGCCTCAGCAAGCACATGTCCTCAAACTCAACCAATCACATATAGGCATCACTACATATCCTCAAACTCACCCAATCACAAACAGACATCACTACATGTCCTCAAACTCACCCAATCACAGACGGACATCACTACATGTGCTCAAACTCACCCAATCCCATTGACCAATCACAAGTGTGCACTAATTCTAGTAAACGTGCAGTACGTTCTAGTAGACATACTGCAGGCATAGATGGGTTTGTTCCCACATTTCAAAACTTTCACCTTACAGACCACGGAGTGCAACACGTAGTGTTGTGAAATGACCACGGATACATCATGACTGACACTGGTGCATCTCTCTGACTTTGTGCAGGAGGTCGGTCCTTGACTGTGGTTGCAGCAGTGGGAGCTGTGGCAGCGGCGGCCATTCTGGCTCTTGTGTTTCTTGGTGTCGTCTGTGTGAGGTACGTGGCTGAAAATCTGTGCCAGTTCACAGTCACTCATTAGTGAATGATGTCGGATTAGACATAAAACTAGCGTACAATTCTATAGAATGATGTTGCCATGTGCTAAATATTGATGCCATACCCCCCTCTTATGTCTGGGTTGTGCCTAGACAACGGCATCATTTGTTATTTTGGATTATTGCATTATAAACATATGACTGATGGATTTTGATTTTATTCATACATTTTTGTTTTTTATTTCTATAAGCAGGAGGAAACGATCAATAAATGAGGAGGTGAGTCAATCAAAATGAAATATATTACATAGATGTACGTGTTTTTGTCTGTACAGAATACACTCAGTGACCACTTTCTTAGGTGCACCTTTCTAGAATTGATGTTTGATTTCCTGGTTTGTGGTCTCTGCCTGGTTTTTGGACTGTTTTGAATTTTGGTATATGTGCCTTTGCTTGTTTGGACATTCTCCTGGTTTTTTTAACTCTGCCCTGTGTTTTTGATTACTCTTCTGATTACCCCGTATGTACCCGTCCGGATCCATTACAACAAGTGCCTGTCCCTGGATTACGTTTTGGATCTGCCCCTTGGTTATAAATGCCTGCCATTTTTCACATTTTCACGAGTCTGCTCATGATTATTCTGTCCTGAGTGCCGATAGACTACTGGCTAGGGTGCTTGTAGTCTAGTGGCTAAGGTGTCTATAAACTGCTGGCTAAGGTGCTCGTAGTCTAGTGGCTAAGGTGCCTAATATCTACTGGCTACAGTGCTTCTAGTCTAGTGGCTAAGGTGATGTCTTGATGGCTGATGACTAGGACCTGGAAGGTTGGTGGTTCAAGCCCTGGTGTAGCCACAGTAAGATGGAAAATATGTCCAGTAAATAACTGCAATGTGAAAATGAACAGGAACTTTCTGCTGAACATTCCCATCCTTTCCCTGCCTGTTCTTCACCCTGCAGGGGAATAACAGCCCCGTGGATGACAACACTGCAGGGATGCCAGTGAGCCACACTAAACCCCAGGGGACAGTCAGAGGCAACAGGGAAGGTCCCCTCTACTCCACTGTTCAACCTGCCAACACCCACATCCAGCTAGACCTTCTGTACTCCACTGTTCAACCTGCCAACACCCGCACCCAGCAACACCTTCTATACTCCACTGTTCAACCTGCCAACACCCGCACCCAGCAAGACCTTCTGTACTCCACTGTTCAACCTGCCAACACCTGCACCCAGCAAGACCTTCTGTACTCCACTGTTCAACCTGCCAACACCTGCACCCAGCTAGACCTTCTATACTCCACTGTTCAACCTGTCAACACCCACACCCAGCAAGACCTTCTATACTCCACTGTTCAACCTGCCAACACCTGCACCCAGCAAGACCTTCTATACTCCACTGTTCAACCTGCCAACACCCGCACCCAGCAAGACCTTCTGTACTCCACTGTTCAACCTGCCAACACCCACACCCAGCAAGACCTTCTATACTCCACTGTTCAACCTGCCAACACCCACACCCAGCAAGACCTTCTGTACTCCACTGTTCAAGCTGCCAACACCTGCACCCAGCAAGACCTTCTATACTCCACTGTTCAACCTGCCAACACCCGCACCCAGCTAGACCTTCTGTACTCCACTGTTCAACCTGCCAACACCCACACCCAGCAAGACCTTCTGTACTCCACTGTTCAAAAGCCTCTCCTCGAGTGTGAGGACGGTGTTCAGTACACCAGCGTCCAGTTCCTACCCTCCCGTGCTGCCCCCAGGTGAGAATACCCCCCATTACACTCCCTGTGCTGACTGTGGCTGTACCAGCTCTTCTGTTTGGCCCAGTCTTCATCAAACAGCCAACTTGAGATGGGGCAAAATCAGACGGGATGGTTTTAGAACATTTTATGAAGAAAGTCTAAGTGGCGTGTACTGTCCAGTTTTGGAGAGTCTGCTCTCATCGGCTAGTGTTTTACATACTGACATTGCAACACTGGCTCAGGAGGTAAAACCCCTCGCTAACCCAAAGACGGAATTTAGCCAGGGCCGAAGGTATCGACATACTTGTCCTTCTGGTGTTGCTGGAAGAATATTAGTCGGGTTAAATAGTAATGACCGCAATGCGGAGAGTCTAGATCAGCTAATGAATAAACCACGTTACAAAGACAGTAGTACCACTCTGCCTTCCGCTCTTTACTGGTCCGGGCTGACCAAGAATCTCCACAGTAGGGCCAATACATTCACCTTCGTTATCTGACTCCATTTAAGATATAATTTAGAAATTTGGGTTTGAAACATACGCAAACCTCGGGAGTGATTACACTCGACTCTTACCTGCGCCACCATTACTCAATATATGCTCCCGAGATTAGCATTATTGCTGAATCTCAGTTCGGTGGAGAAACTCAGAGGCTGAGGGTCTAGCCAACACAATACATGCACTGTATTGACATGATAGACACCACTAAAGTAACAAGCCACTGATCAGTTGGTCTTTGGTCAATATTGTCCCCCTAAGTATTCAGTCATAATTTAGGCTGAAAAAGGTACAAGATGAATTAGAGTCATGGAGATCACGCAAGTTACAAACAAAATAATTTATTTGCAGACAGGTAGGTTATTAGCTAGAGTTATTAGTTAGAATACTTCCTTGCTTTTATGCCAAATCATATGTTTGAACCAGGCGGCAGTGCCATAAATCAACCTGGAGGGGTGCCCTTAAACCACTCAGCCATCTTCCCCTTATGTCCTTTGGCGCCGATGGCCTGAAACTCCCCAAAGGTAGTCCTCTGTTCCTTTGACACATACCAGAAGCCCCAGCTCTCAGGTTCCTCACAAATGGCAGCCCTTCCTGAGTCCCACTTTGCCTTTGGATACCCAGGGTCGTAGGGCTGACTGTGGTTTGAGATGTGTTCTATAAGGAGCGGATCAGATGTCGGATGGTCATGGGGAAAAGGTTGCAAGATATTATATCTATGAATGATGATAGTGTTTTCATGATAACTGCATTATGCTGTAAATATGTATTTGTAACTCTCATGGTAATATACCTTTTGGATGAACCTGATTTGGGTGAATTAAAGGAAAGGAGACAAAACTCCAGATTGGTTTGTTTCTTCTCCTTATCTCCAAAATCCAGGCCTTTGTTCTTCACCCTAAAAATGGGTCACCCATCTGGAATTTACAGCCAAACTCCCACCAGTGAGACCTTGGTCAGGGAGCGAAAACAAATGACTTCTACAGAGACAGCTTTTGCCCAGTTTTCCCTCGGCTCCTGGATGGTTATGATATCAAAGGTAGACTGCTACAAAAACTAGACCATTACACCAGTTGCACTGAACCAATCAGAATAACACCAAACATTACTATATTCTGACCTGGGATTATCATGAAACATCTTTATGCCGTCTCCAGTATTCCTGAGCTCAAACCCGGCAAGGAATGTGAGAGGGCCCAGGAAGGCGCCTCCAGGAGCCCTTCTCTAGCTCTCCCCCACAGGCATGGGGGCCAAAAGGTGGGGGCTAACAATGTGTGCTCCGGGAGGGGGAAGTCAGCAAGCTGACCAGCGCATGAGACCAAATGTTAATGATTTCCGTCTTACAAGGGGGTTGCTGAAATAATAAAAATAACTTTTTCCACCACAAAAAAAAAAAAAGGATGAAGGATAAATGACACCTCTGTACTGTTTGGATGGCTGTACTCTGTGTATTGTTAATAATAATAAAAAAATCAGGCACAAAGCAAATTACTGAAGGTGTTTTCTTCTGTGCATTCAGTTTATAAAAAAGTGGAAGTACGGAAGGGCTGCGGCAGCCGGAAGCTGAGCTCATTCTATATTTATATTTACTGTGAATACTTTCTTCTCATCTTCAGTCCTGCTGCTCTGTCAGTCAGGCTGTTTTACATTCATATAGCAAAACACTGAGCCCTGATCCACAAAGCCCCAAACCCCTCTCCTGGTAAGTGTTTCATCACATCATTGAATTTCATCAAAATTATGTTCCAATATTTTTTTGGGACAAGAATTGAAAACTTGGATCAAATTTACAAAGAAAGTGCATTTACTGGTGAGAAATTATTGAAAAACTGTAAAAGCTGTCTGTTTATTCCAGACAAATATCAGTGTATTTGTGTAAGTGTCAGGGTTGGGGGACAGAGGAGCCAAGGTTATGAGAAATGGCAGGTTTAATGAAGGCAGGCAGATAAGGGGCAGGCAGAGCGTAATCCAAACAGGCAAAGTTCAAAAACTGGCCTGAAGATCATAGAAAAGGGAAAAATAATAGGAAAAGGGGCACGGACGTGACAGATTGTGTGCTCTTGTGTAACATCTGTTACAATGGGAGTATAGAGAATACTCACAGTGTTCTCCAATGCCATTCATTTTTACAGTGTAAAATAATAACTCATATCTGTATTTGTCTCTCATATATCTGATGCAGCCATGCTCTTCAACACCTTCGTAGCCCTCCTGTCTGTGTCAGGTAAAGTGCTCGTGAAAGTTTTATTTTGATTTTTTTAATGAAGTTATAATGTTTCAGTGCTGCGTCCCAGCGTCTTAGGGACAGTGAGTGACAAGGAGCACAAGATAAATAAATAAATACGTATCTATGTAAATATTTTTGGTTTCTAGTCTTTCATGTTAAACATTGTTCTGTGTTAAATGCAAGTTTATATATATATATAGATGCTTCTGCAAAACAAAATGTAATGTTCTGTCATGCCAATAAAGCAACGTGAAGGGAAAGGAAAGAGCGAGAGAGAGAGAGAGAGAGAGAGAGAATTTTACATTTTTTAATGATGAAGTTCCTCTTCATACCCAGCTTTGAACCTGAGATAGAGTTCAGAAGAGTTGTTATGAAGTCATAATCTTCATTTACATTCATTTAATCCATGATCTGTAATGAGTTGTGTGTATGTGTGTGTGTGTATGTGTGTGGGTGTGTGTGTATGTGGGTGTATGTGTGTGTGTGTGTGTGCGTGTGTGTGTGTTTCAGGTGTTCTTGGCCAGGGCGGATGGGGAGTGACTTACACCCCTGAGAGAATCTGTGCCTTAAAGGGGTCTTCAGTAGACATGCGCTGTGTTTACTTTCATCCCACATACCAACCTTACAGAGTGCAGAAAGCATTCTGGTTTATTCGCTGGCGCCCTCCACAGGAGCCTGAAGACCTGTCCCTGGACCCAGAGTACTCTGGTCGTGTGGAGTACCGTGGGAATCAGATCAGTGACTGCACTTTTAGAATAAAACAACTGAGAGAAAGTGATTCACAAACATATCGCTTCTGGTTCCTGACAAACCATGATGGAAAATATTCTGGCCGACCAGGTGTCTCATTGACAGTTACAGGTAACCATTTAATGTGATGAGCTCATAGGATTCTTCAACCATATCTCTGAATGGAAGACTGGGGAAGGGAGGGATGTTTTTACAGTTTTAATTTGTTTGCAGCTCTACAGGTGAGGGTGAATCCTGGCTCAGTGACAGAGGGACAGAGTGTAACACTGACCTGTAGCACCACCTGCACTCTGACTGGCAACCCAGCCTTCACCTGGTACAGGGACGGGTCTCCTCTGTCCTTCACCACCCAGACACACCAGCTCACAGCCAGCAGTGAAGATGGAGGCACATACTCCTGTGCTGTAAAAGGATCTGAGCTTCTCCCCTCCCCTGCAGTGGCTCTTACTGTGAACTGTGAGTACAAGAGGCCAGACTCATGTGTTTCACACTATTGGTGATGTCATCAACACTGTAGAAATGTTTGACACATCATACAGGTTTCAAAGCATTCAGCCTAAATGTACCGTTAAAGTCTACAGATCATCATATACTGCATGCTAATGTACAGATTCCACTTAAACGGCAACATGTGTTTAGTGATTTTATTTATTCGCTGAAACATGAATACTGGAAATAAACGCATAATTGAATGACTTGAAAGCACTATACATGTGCCAGAGTCCAGTTTAGATTCCACATGAAACTACAAACACTTCTTCCCTCTTCCAGATCGTCCTAAAAGAGTCTCA
Source organism: Conger conger (assembly GCF_963514075.1). Taxonomy (NCBI): domain Eukaryota; kingdom Metazoa; phylum Chordata; class Actinopteri; order Anguilliformes; family Congridae; genus Conger; species Conger conger. The sequence goes on along the minus strand of NC_083760.1, from coordinate 91,723,991 downwards.
GTATCAGTGAGCCCCTCTGGTGAAATAGTGGAGGGCAGTTCAGTGACTCTGCCCTGCATTAACCAGGCCAACCCACCAGTGCAGAGCTACTCCTGGTTTAAGAGCACAGGATCTGTTAGCTTCGCGATACTAGAAACAAGATGGAGTCAGAAATACACCATTGAAAAAATGGAATCCTCAGATGATGGAGAGTACTACTGTGAGGCATGGAATTCGATTGGCCGAGGCAGATCTCCTGATATACATCTCAATGTGCTGTGTGAGTAATTCTGCACTGTCATTTACAACGGTTTGGATGGACAGCGTCTTCCATGGAAATACATACTAGTCTGTTTTACTAGCCCGGATACCTTCATTCCCATTATAGTCACATAGCTACACTGAACACTATTTTCATATGTCAGGATTGTGGCACAAAAGTGATATAAGGCTGGGCAATGTCTATAAAAAATGATACTGTCTCTTTAAACATTGTGTTACAATTTACATTCACTGAGCACAAACATTTCTTCCCTCTTCCAGATCCTCCTAAAGGAGTCTCAGTGTCAGTGAGCCCCTCTGGTGAAATAGAGGAGGGCAGTTCAGTGACTCTGACCTGCAGCAGCGATGCCAACCCACCAGTGCAGAGATACACCTGGTTTCTGGAGAATGGAGCTGGATTCTGGCGGGCAGGTTCAGGACAGAGTCTGACCATTTCTAAATTCAGTTTCTGGAGCAGTGGACAGTACTACTGTGAGGCAAAGAACACCCACGGAGCCCAGAACTCCACTGCTCTCCTGCTCACAGCGCAAGGTAAGGCCAGAATTCTGTTTCAGTGTTTCTGTTGATCTCCAGCAGTTACCTTGTAGGTTGTGAATTTCCCGTCTATGTGTTTGAATGGCATGAATCATCCCATAAACTCTGATATTAGAAATCAGCAAGATAAAAGGATGAAGGAGCAAAAGGAAAATGATCAGATATCAGATTAACTTTAAAAATGCAGTTAAATGTAAAAGTATTATTGACTATGTACCATGAGGGCTGTGATTCCTACACGGAGCACACAACATGGATGTAAATGTCTAATTAAAGTCTGCTTTTAGCGCAGTGGTTAAGGTACATGACTGAGACCCACAAGGTCAGTGGTTCAAATCCCCGGCGTAACCACAATACGATCCGCACAGCCGTTGGGCCCTTGAGCAGGGCCCTTAACCCTGCATTGCTCCAGGGGAGGATCGAGACTGCTTAGTCTAATCAAATGTACGTCGCTCTGGATAAGAGCGTCACCCAAATGGCATTAATGTAATGTAATGTAATGCCTTTTAACCCTTGTGTAGTCTTAACGTTCTATATACTCTTGTCCTAAGTGTCAAAAATGACCCCTAAAAATTTTTTTTACATTCATTTAGGATTTTTCCCTTTTTCTCCCCATTTGGTGGCCAATTGTACCCTCATCCAATTAGAGTTAGTGTTAGCTAGGGGATACACCGACCACACACAAGTTGTGTCACTGTCCCTACACTTTTACATTGCTTTCACATGGAATTACAGTAACACTTTTCATGAACAAACTTTGTCTAGAACCATCCTGGAACAGTGCACAGACCTTCTGCCTGGCACAGAACACACACGGAGCTGCCAATGCAGTCAATATTAAAGGTGAGTAAGTGTCTGTTATTTTTAACAAGGGTGATTCTATCTGTTTGGGTGTCTGCTATAAACGACCTGCATATCTGATCTTAGTATGGTAGTCATAGCAGAGGTGGAAAATCTCGGTTCCAAAAAGTCCTTCTAGTATTTTGTTGCAAAAAATCTCAGCTGTCCTTCTCAGATACTTTAGAAATGTGGATGAAGGTCCATTTTGTCTGGGACCGAGTCCCTGGAAGATTATAGGCCACTTTCTACTGCTGGACCAGCCAAGTAAACTCAGCTGCTGTATGACACATTAAAGCATGAATTAATAACTTAACTTTAAAACCTAAAGTTTTACCTGATGTATCAGGGACACATCCAAACTGATGCCAGTGGTCTCTGGTTACTTGGTGGCCCCTCACCAATGCGAACACATCTCAGTAACACTGCACATTTGTTTGTATTTCATGTATGCATTCCATACAAACTGCAGGCTGTTTGCCTCTTTTTGGTTCACACATCTGTGTCCTCCCAAGAGACCAACAGTACATCTCCACCATTTTGATTATAGTTGATATTTTTGGGGGAATTTGAGTATGCATGCCCATATCTGGTTCTCGTGCTGGTCGACAGCCCTAACTTAGATTTAATAATATTATCATTATACCTAGCATCATACTTCTAGCCTTGTTGTTTACACTTTTGAATTGTAGTTTCTGCTGTATTCCTACACATACATGTAAATGCTATGTCTGTTTACTTCCAGCAGGGGATTGGACAGAACTTATGTGTGCAGTTGTTGGAATCATAGTGACTCTTGCACTCATAGCTGTTATTATGTGGACGAGGTAAGTGTTCATAATGTGGAAAACATCTGGAAATGAATCATCACTCAGAACACGTGTAATTAATGTTTTGCATTAAAGTTTGCATTAAACCGAGAAATTTGTAGTGATTTTACAGATTCACTGTTTAATTCAGAGGAGTAGATAGGAATGTTACAGCGAGACGCCATCTTGAATATCAGTCACTTCTCTCCCCTTTATAGTCCACAATCTGTTAAAATTATAATTATAACTTACAGTATATAACCCTGCTACACACACACACTCCTATAACACTGTTACTCACACTCCTATTACACTGTTACACACTGTATAACCCTGCTACACACACACACACTCACACACACTCCTATAACACCCTTACACACAGTGTATAACCCTGCTACAAACACACTCCTATAACACTGTTACACACAGTATAACCCTGCTACACACACACACACAGACTCCTATAACACCCTTACACACAGGATAACCCTGCTACACACACACACACACACACACACACACTCCTATAACACTGTTACTCACACTCCTATTACACTGTTACACACTGTATAACCCTGCTACAAACACACACACACACTCCTATAACACCCTTACTCACAGGATAACCCTGGTACACACACACACACACACACACACACACACACACACACACACACACTCCTATAACACCCTTACACACAGTATAACCCTGCTACACACACACTCCTATAACACTGTTACACACAGTATATAACCCTGCTACACACACACACTCTCCTATAACACCCTTACACACAGGATAACCCTACTACACACACACACACACACTCCTATAACACCCTTACACACAGTATAACCCTGCTACACACACACACACACTCCTATAACACCCTTACACACAGTATCACCCTGCTACACACACACACACTCCTATAACACCCTTACACACAGTATAACCCTGCTACACACACACACACACACACACACACACACACACTCCTATAACACCCTTACACACAGTATAACCCTGCTACACACACACTCATAACTTGTGTACATGCACATGAGTTCTCTGTCATTGTATGGGAAGATGTTCTGTGTAAGCGCATCTGCTAAATGAATGCAATGTGCTGACTATGATGTAGGCACTGTGTAGTTTAGGCTGTGGCATGGTTCACATGTAATGAGTCATGTGTTCCTACCTCTATTGCTCACACACTGAGACCATTTTTGCAGTTTCTGTCTGGGATTAACAATTTGACATGATGCATCATTTTATGTGTTCTCTTTACATATGCAAATATCCTTTGATTATATGTACTGATGTATGAGTTTATCTTTTAAAACACGGTTTTGTCTTCATTTTACATTGCTTTGTTTTATTGACTCAGTTGTTACATGTTCTTATTTTACCCATTTAAGATTATCTTTTAGTTTTGAATATGTTGCTTGATTGTGCATAGTGATGTATTATGGTTTGTTTAAGCATTGTAAATAACTGTAAACCTGAATAAAGTTTATTATTTGCGAATATTATAAAGCCTTCATGTTTTGCCTGCAAAAAAAACTTTAAAAAAAAAACCTAACACTAGGACGCTATGCTTAGAGGCGGGGGCTTGCCAGCTTGGAGGGCAGTAATTGGTGAATACTTTCTAATGGGAACGAAAGTATCAAAAAGCACAGCCGCCAAATAAATCCACACAATCCGTATGAAGAAAATGTGCATTTAAACGAGCCGTTTGGAATTCCACGTAGTGACATCACAACGATACGCTTCTTTGCTTCAGCTCGGTCCACCTTGTAACCGGAATAAATCAAATAACAGACTTCAGTTTGTTGGTGCTAACCAGCCAATCAGAACAGTGGTTCGTTAAGGTCAATGAGCCTTAAAGACACAGTCACTAAAACAGCCTGTTTTTGGTCAAGCTCATGAGAGGTGCTTGACAATGGATATTTAAAACTGCATAGAGAAAACCACCAAACACCACTATATCAGGACCTAAAATATAACACTGGAAAATACACAAAATGGGACCTTTAAAATATTTTATTGAACTGTAACGCTCATGTGGCTATATTCTGTCTTGATTTTCATTCTTGGGCACCAATACAGAATAATGATATTGCTTTGTTTATATATACACAGTGAGCACTTTATTAGGTTAAACCTGTAAACCAGTGCATTAGTACAAATATCTAATCATGTACACAGAGTAACTTCCTGCATAAAAGCATGCATGGTCAAGAGGTTCCTTTCTCACCACCTGCTCCACTCAGCTGCTTGTCCAAGCAATGGTCCTGTCCCACCTGGACTATTGCAATTCTCTGCTGACTGGCCTTCCAGCATCTGCCATCAGACCCTTACAACTGATCCAGAATGCTGCAGCCCATCTGGTATTCAATGTTCCCAGACATTCACATGTCACCCCCCTGCTCAGCAACCTCTACTGGCTGCCTGTTATGGCTCGCATCAAATTTAAAACTTTGGTGCTCGCGTACCAGGCAGTTACGGGATCAGCTCCTGAATATATTCAATCACTTATCAAGACCTATACACCAGTTAGACCCCTCCGTTCTGCCACTTTGTGCCGTCTGGCGCCTCCCCCTCGCCACACCTGCACTTCTCGCCCAGGACTGCTGTCTGTTCTGGCCCCACGGTGGTGGAATTACCTCCCGGTGGATGTCAGAACTGCAGAGTCTCCGACCTCTTTCAAGCGCAGACTGAAGACTCATTTCTTCAGGCTACATCTTTCCCTCCCACCATGATTAGCCTTATATGTGCCATAGACTATAATGTCCACTAATACAGTTGTATAGATATTGTTGATTTTTGTATTAGCTATTGTATTGTTGTACTCAGGGTATTCTAGGTGCCAACTGTGGTATGCTAGTTTGGAAGTTGATGTATTTTTCAAGGTTTCCGATTATATCTGTCTGGTTACACTAGGACTCGGAACTGTACTGTCCTCTCAGGTCCTCTTCGCACTTGTACTTGTGTTTGATTTGCACTTCATTGTACGTCGCTCTGGATGAGAGCGTCTGCTAAATGCCTTGTAATGTAATGTAAATGTAATGAGGTTCAGTTGTTGTTCATACCAAACCTCAGAATGGGGAAGAAATGTGATCTCAGTGACTCTGACCGTGGAATGATTGTTGGTGCCTGCCGAGGTGGTTAGAGTATCTCAGAAACTGCTGATCTCCTGGGATTTTAACGCGCAACAGTCATGAGAGTTTACAGAATGTGAATACCTAATAAAGTGCTCACTGAGTGTTCATTGTATTACATGTATTTTGGAAAATGCAACACTATGAATAAAGCTTATAATTCCTTTTCTTAATTGTAGGGCCTTCATGTTTTGAACTGCATCACACCTTTAATTCATGCAGAGAGAAGTTAACTTCCTCTGTGGTCTGTGGTCAGGCGCTTCACGTCTGACAGGAAGGGTGACATGGCTCAGGCAGTAAGAGCAGTTGTCTGGCAGTCGGAGGGTTGCCGGTTTGATCCCCCAACCGGAATGTGTCGAAGTGTCCCTGAGCAAGACACCTGACCCCTAAATGCTCCTGATGAGCTGGTCGGTGCCTTGCATGGCAGCCAATCGCCATTGGTGTGAGAGTGTGTGTATGAATGGGTAAATGAGAAGCATCAATTGTACAGTGTTTTGGATAAAGGCGCCATATTAATTCCAACCATTTACCATTGATCATGAAGCCATTCCACCCACAGCCACACAGAGCCCAGCAGGGTCCCTCACTGCACCCCACTCACTGGGCACAAGAGTACCATCACCTAATATAAAACATGCACCCTGCTCTCACTCAAACACAGAGCCCAGCAGAGCCCCTCACTGGGCACAAGAGTACTATCACCTAATATAAAACATGCACCCTGCTCTCACTCAGACACAGAGCCCAGCAGAGCCCCTCACTGGGTACAGTGATTATTCTGTCCCGAGTGTCGATAGGCTACTGGCTAAGGTGCTTGTAGTCTAGTGGCTAAGGTGTCTATAGACTACTGGCTAAAGTGCTTGTAGTCTAGTGGATAAGGTGCCTATAAACTACTGGCTAAGGTGCTTGTAGTCTAGTGGCTAAGGTGCCTATAAACTGCTGGCTAAGGCGCTTCTAGTCTAGTGGCTAAGGTGATGCCTTGATGGCTGATGACTAGGACCTGGAAGGTTGGTGGTTCAAGCCCTGGTGTAGCCACAGTAAGATGGAAAATATCTCCAGTAAATAACTGCAATGTGAAAATGAACAGGAACTTTCTGCTGAACATTCCCATCCTTTCCCTGTCTGTTCTTCACTCTGCAGGGGAATAACAGCCCCGTGGATGACAACACTGCAGGGATGCCAGTGAGCCACACTGAACCCCAGGGTACAGACAGAGGCAACAGGGAAGGTCCCCTCTACTCTGACCGCAATGCGGAGAGTCTAGATCAGCGAATGAATAAACCACGTCACAAAGACAGTAGTTCAACTCTGCCTTCCGCTCTCTACTGGTCCGGCTGACCAAGAATTTCCACAGTAGGGCCAATACATTCACCTTCGTTATCTGACTCCATTTAAGATATCATTTAGAAATTTGGGTTTGAAACATACGCAAACCTCGGGAGTGATTACACTCGACTCTTACCTGCGCCACCATTACTCAATCTATGCTCCCGGGATTAGCATTATTGCTGAATCTCAGTTCGGCGAAGAAACTCAGAGGCTGAGGGTCTAGCCAACACAATACATGCACTGTATTGACATGATAGTTGCGATCCCAGGTCGGTGTGCATTTAGAGGGCTCCTTAGAGCTAACTTGACAGGAACCAGCGTAGAAATGCCCTTGGGTTCCCTTCGCATTAAATTACAAGAGCCATGCACCACCAATCCTTTGGGCCGAACTTGGCTGCTTTTCCCAGCTTGGAAACACCACTAAAGTAACATGCCACTGATCAGTTGGTCTTTGGTCAATATTGTCCCCCGAAGTATTCAGTCGTAATTTAGGCTGAAAAAGGTACAAGATGAATTAGAGTCATGGAGATCACGCAAGTTACAAACAAAATAATTTATTTGCAGACAGGTAGGTTATTAGCTTTAGAATACTTCCTTGCTTTTATGCCAAATCACATGTTTGAACCAGGCGGCAGTGCCATAAATCAACCTGGAGGGGTGGTCAAATCTTGAATTTAGACCCGCCACCCTTGGGGGCTGTTAAGTAGGGAAATTGAGATGATTCCCAGAGCGGACATGTAGGTTTTCCCTTGAGTTTATTAAACTCCATTTGGTATGAAATGTATCTCATCTGATTCCTTGATTTTACTGGAGCACATCCACACCAAACAGATTACCCTTATGTTTTATTATGTTGCAGTTATCATGAAACTTCCCTCCTGATTATTATAATTTTGTTTCATTTGCACTCCATTGTACGTCGCTCTGGATGAGAGCGTCTGCTAAATGCCTTGTAATGTAAAGTAAATGTAATGAGGTTCAGTTGTTGTTCATACCAAACCTCAGAATGGGGAAGAAATGTGATCTCAGTGACTCTGACCGTGGAATGATTGTTGGTGCCTGCCGAGGTGGTTAGAGTATCTCAGAAACTGCTGATCTCCTGGGATTTTAACGCGCAACAGACATGAGAGTTTACAGAATGTGAATACCTAATAAAGTACTCACTGAGTGTTCATTGTATTACATGTATTTTGGAAAATGCAACACTATGAATAAAGCTTATAATTCCTTTTCTTAATTGTAGGGCCTTCATGTTTTGAACTGCATCACACCTTTAATTCATGCAGAGAGAAGTTAACTTCCTCTGTGGTCTGTGGTCAGGCGCTTCATGTCTGACATGAAGGGTGACATGGCTCAGGCAGTAAGAGCAGTTGTCTGGCAGTCGGAGGGTTGCCGGTTTGATCCCCCACCCGGAATGTGTCGAAGTGTCCCTGAGCAAGACACCTGACCCCTAAATGCTCCTGATGAGCTGGTCGGTGCCTTGCATGGCAGCCAATCGCCATTGGTGTGTGAGTGTGTGTATGAATGGGTAAATGAGAAGCATCAATTGTACAGTGTTTTGGATAAAGGCGCCATATAAATGCCAACCATTTACCATTTACCACGAAGCCATTCCACCCACAGCCACACAGAGCCCAGCAGGGTCCCTCACTGCACCCCACCCACTGGGCACAAGAGTACTATCACCTAATATAAAACATGCACCCTGCTCTCACTCAGACACAGAGCCCAGCAGAGCCCCTCACTGGGTACAAGAGTACGGTGGCCCAGAAGGACATTCGTCGCTCTCAGAACTGTTTACACAATGTGATCAGCAGCTCTTATTAACATCCATCCATCCTTCCATCATCATCATAACCTGCTTATCCTGAACAGGGTCACGGTGGGGCTGGAGCCTATCCCAGCATACATTGGGCGAAAGGCAGGAATACACCCTGGACAGGTCGCCACCCTGGACTCATACCCACAGGCAATTTAGACTGTCCAATCAGCCTAGCCTGCATGTCTTTGGACTGTGGGAGGGAACTGGAGTACAAAATGAAATATATGACATAGATGTACGTGTTTTTGTGTGTACAGAATACACTCAGTGACCACTTTCTTAGGTGCACCTTTCTAGAATTGATTTTGGATTTTCTGGTTTGTGGTCTCTGCCTGGTTTTTGGACTGTTTTGAATTTTTGTATATGTGCCTTTGCTTGTTTGGACATTCTCCTTGTTTTTTAAACTCTGCCTTGTGTTTTTGATTACTTTTCTGATTACCCCGTATGTACCCATCCTCCTCCATTACAACAAGTGCCTGTCCCTGGATTACGTTTTGGATCTGCCCCTTGGTTATTAAACACCTGCCATTTTTCACATTATCCCAGAGTCTGCTCATGATTATTCTGTCCCGAGTGCCGATAGACTACTCACTAAGGTGCTTGTAGTCTAGTGGCTAAGGTGCCTATATACTACTGGCTAAAGTGCTTGTAGTCTAGTGCATAAGGTGCCTATAAACTACTGGCTAAGGTGCTTCTAGTCTACTGGCTAAGGTGATGCCTTGATGGCTGATGACTAGGACCTGGAAGGTTGGTGGTTCAAGCCCTGGTGTAGCCACAGTAAGATGGAAAATATGTCCAGTAAATAACTGCAATGTGAAAATGAACAGGAACTTTCTGCTGAACATTCCCATCCTTTCCCTGCCTGTTCTTCACCCTGCAGGGGAATAACAGCCCCGTGGATGACAACACTGCAGGGATGCCAGTGAGCCACACTGAACCCCAGGGTACAGACAGAGGCAACAGGGAAGGTCCCCTCTACTCTGACCGCAATGCGGAGAGTCTAGATCAGCTAATGAATAAACCACGTTACAAAGACAGTAGTACCACTCTGCCTTCCGCTCTTTACTGGTCCGGCTGACCAAGAATCTCCACAGTAGGGCCAATACATTCACCTTCGTTATCTGACTCCATTTAAGATATAATTTAGAAATTTGGGTTTGAAACATACGCGAACCTCGGGAGTGATTACACTCGACTCTTACCTGCGCCACCATTACTCAATATATGCTCCCGGGATTAGCATTATTGCTGAATCTCAGTTCGGCGAAGAAACTCAGAGGCTGAGGGTCTAGCCAACACTATACATGCACTGTATTGACATGATAGTTGCGAGCCCAGGTCGGCGTGCATTTAGAGGGCTCCTTAGAGCTAACTTGACAGGAACCAGCGTAGAAATGCCCTTGGGTTCCCTTCGCATTAAATTACAAGAGCCATGCACCACCAATCCTTTGGGCCGAACTTGGCTGCCTTTCCCAGCTTGGAAACACCACTAAAGTAACAAGCCACTGATCAGTTGGTCTTTGGTCAATATTGTCCCCCTAAGTATTCAGTCGTAATTTAGGCTGAAAAAGGTACAAGATGAATTAAAGTCATGGAGATCACGCAAGTTACAAACAAAATAATTTATTCGCAGACAGGTAGGTTATTAGCTTTAGAATACTTCCTTGCTTTTATGCCAAATCACATGTTTGAACCAGGCGGCAGTGCCATAAATCAACCTGGAGGGGTGGTCAAATCTTGAATTTCGACCCCCCACCCTTGGGGGCTGTTTTTAGGGAAATTGAGATGATTCCCAGAGTGGACATGTAGGTTTTCCCTTGAGTTTATTAAACTCCATTTGGTATGAAATTTATCTCATCTGATTCCTTGATTTTAACGGATCACATCCATACCAAACAGATTACCCTTGTGTTTTATTATGTTGCAGTTATCATGAAACTTCCCTCCTGATTATCCATTTTACATGCAATTCCTGTTACCATTCCAAGACATAATGCAATAATACAAGGATCACATGGGCAATGTTTTCAAGGTTTTACCGGGTCTATTTACTATCTCAACAGCAGTTTTGAATATTTAATCTAAGAGAGCAGTCACTGGTGTAATGACAGCAGTGCCCAAATGAGGGCACTGTGGCATTATGTCTTTCCCCTTGGAAGTGACCAGGTATGGGGTCACGGGAGAGGTCACCAATGTTCTGGAGCACACTCTCTTCCCTGTGACCTAACTGCCCTGAAACATCATCCCCTTATCTCCTTTGGCGCCGATGGCCTGAAACTCCCCAAAGGTTGTCCAAACAGTATTGTCCTCTGTTCCTTTGACACATACCAGAAGCCCCAGCTCTCAGGTTCCTCACAAATGGCAGCCCTTCCTGAGTCCCACTTTGCCTTTGGATACCCAGGGTCGTAGGGCTGACTGCGGTTTGAGATGTGTTCTGTAAGGAGCGGATCAGATGTCGGATGGTCATGGGGAAAAGGTTGCAAGATATTATATCTATGAATGATGATAGTGTTTTCATGATAACTGCATTATGCTGTAAATATGTATTTGTAACTCTCATGGAAATATACCTTTCGGATAAACCTGATTTGGGTGAATTAAAGGAAAGGAGACAAAACTCCAGATTGCTTGGTTTCTTCTCCTTATCTCTAAAATCCAGGCCTTTGTTCTTGACCCTAAAAATGGGTCACCCATCTGGAATTTACAGCCAAACTCCCACCAGTGAGACCTTGGTCAGGGAGCTAAAACAGATGACTTCTACAGAGACAGCTTTTGCCCAGTTTTCCCTCTGCTCCTGGATGGTTATGATATCCAAGGTAGACTGTTACAAAAACTAGACCATTACACCAGTCGCACTGAACCAATCAGAATAACACCAAACATTAAAATATTCTGACCTGGGATTATCATGAAACATCTTTATGCCGTCTCCAGTATTCCTGTGCTCAAACCCTGCAAGGAATGTGAGAGGGCCCAGGAAGGCGCCTCCAGGAGCCCTTCTCTAGCTCCCCCCCACAGGCATGGGGGCCAAAAGGTGGGGGCTAACAATGTATGCTCTGGGAGGGGGAAGTCAGCAAGCTGACCAGCGCATGAGACCAAATGTTCATGATTTCCGTCTTACATGGGGGTTGCTGAAATAATAAAAATAACTTTTTCCACCACAAAAAAATTAAAAGGTTGAAGGATAAATGACACCTCTGTACTGTTTGGATGGCTGTAATCTGTGTATTGTTAATAATAATAAATAAATAAAAATCTATCACTTAAAATAAAAAATGCACATTGGCCCCAATCAGGCACAAAGCAAATTACTGAAGGTGTTTTCTTCTGTGCGTTCAGTTTATAAAAAAGTAGAAGTACGGAAGAGCTGTGGCAGCCGGAAGCTGAGCTCATTCTATATTAATATTTACTGTGACTACTTTCTTCTCATCTTCAGTCCTGCTGCTCTGTCAGTCAGGCTGTTTTACATTCATTTAGCAAATCACTGAGCCCTGATCCACAAAGCCCCAAACCTCTCTCCTGGTAAGTGTTTCATCACATCATTGAATTTCATCAAAATTATGTTCCAATATTTTTTTGGGACAAGAAATGAAAACTTGGATCAAATTTACTGGTGAGAAATTATTGAATAACTGTAAAAGCTGTCTGTGTATTCCAGACAAATATCAGTGTATTTGTGTAAGTGTCAGGGTTGGGGGACAGAGGAACTAAGTGCAGACTCTGGGGTTATGAGAAATGGCAGGTTTAATGAAGGCAGGCAGATAAGGGGCAGGCAGAGCATAATCCAAACAGGCAAAGTTCAAAAACTGGGAAGAGGCATGAAGATCATAGAAAAGGGAAAAATAATAGGAAAAGGGGCACGGACGTGACAGACTGTGTGCTCTTGTGTAGCATCTGTTACAATGAGAGTATAGAGAATACTCACACAGTGTAACAGCACAATAACTCACTGTGTGCTCTTGTGTAGCATCTGTTACAATGAGAGTACAGAGAATACTCACACAGTGTAACAGCACAATAACTCACTGTGTGCTCTTGTGTAGCATCTGTTACAATGAGAGTACAGAGAATACTCACACAGTGTAACAGCACAATAATTCACTGTGTGCTCTTGTGTAGCATCTGTTACAATGAGAATATAGAGAATATTCACACAGGGTTCTTCCCTGCCATTCATTTTTACAGTGTAAAATAATAACTCATATCTGTATTTGTGTCTCATATATCTGATGCAGCCATGCTCTTCAACACCTTTATAGCCCTCCTGTCTGTGTCAGGTAAAGTGCTTGTTAAAGTTCTTTGTTTTAATGCAGTTATGATGTTTCAGTATGTTCCAACGTCTTGGGGACAGTGAGTGACAAGGAGCACAAAATAAATTCGTAAATAGATTAATCAATATGTATCTATGTAAATATATTTTTTTTTTTTTCCCCCACATTTGTAGTTATTATTCTAATGGATGGTTAGTGTTCATTTGTTTCTAGTCTTTCATGTTAAATATCGTTAAATGTATGTTTTTATATATAGATGTATATAGAACAAAATGTAATATTCTGTCATGCCAATAAAGCAACTTGAAGTGAATGGAAAGAGCGAGAGAGAGAGAGATTTTTTATGATGAAGTTCCTCTTCACACCCAGCTTTGAACCTGAGATAGAGTTCAGTACAGTTGTCATGAAGACATCATCTTCATTTATATTTATGTAATCCATGATCTGTAATGAGTTGTGTGTTTGTGTGTGTGTGTGTGTGTGTGTGTGTGTATGTGGGTGTCTGCGTGTGTGTGTGTGTGCGTGTGCATGCGCGTGCGTGTGTGTGTGTGTGGGTGTGGGTGTGTGTGTATGTGTGTGCGTGTGTATGTGTGCATGTGTGTGTGTGTGTGCGTGTGCATGTGTGTGTGTGTGTGTGTGTGTGGGTGTGTGTGCGTGTGTGTGTGTGTTACAGATGTTCTTGGCCAGGACAGATGGGGAGTGACTTACACCCTTGAGAGAATCTGTGCCTTAAAGGGGTCTTCAGTAGACATGCGCTGTGCTTACTTTCATCCCACATATAATTATGAATATTATAAAGGACAATCTTATGACCAACCTTACAGAGTGGAGAAAGCATTCTGGTTTATTCGCTGGCGCCCTCCACAGGAGCCTGAAGACCTGTCCCTGGACCCAGAGTACTCTGGTCGTGTGGAGTGCTGTGGGAATCAGATCAGTGATTGCACTTTTAGAATAAAACAACTGAGAGAAAGTGATTCACAAACATATCGCTTCAGGTTCTTGACAAACCATGATGGAAAATATTCTGGCCTACCTGGTGTCTCATTGAGAGTTACAGGTAACCATTTAATGCGATGAGCTCATAGGATTCTTCTCCCATATCTATGAATGGAAGACTGGGGAAGGGAGGGATGTTTTTACAGTTTTAATTGGTTTGCAGCTCTACAGGTGAGGGTGAATCCTGGCTCAGTGACAGAGGGACAGAGTGTAACACTGACCTGTAGCACCACCTGCACTCTGACTGGCAGCCCAGCCTTCACCTGGTACAGGGACAGGTCTCCTCTGTCCTTCACCACCCAGACACACCAACTCACAGCCAGCAGTGAAGATGGAGGCACATACTCCTGTGCTGTAAAAGGATCTGAGCTTCTCCCCTCCCCTGCAGTGGCTCTTACTGTGAACTGTGAGTACAGGAGGCCAGACTTGTGTGTTTCACACTATTGGTGATGTCATCAACACTGTAGAAATGTTTGACACATCACACAGGTTTGAAAGCATTCAGCCTAAATGTACCGTTAAATTCTACTGATTATCAAATGCTGCAGGCTAATGTACAGATTTCACTTAAACTGCAACATATGTTTACTGATTTTATTCATTAGCTGAAACATGAATGCTGGAAATTAATAATTTCATTATTTGAAAGCACTATACGTGTGCCAGAGTCCAGTTTAGATTCTACGTGAAACTACAAACACTTCTTTCCTCTTCCAGATCCTCCTAAAAGAGTCTCAGTATCAGTGAGCCCGTCTGCTGTAATAGAGGAGGGCAGTTCAGTGACTCTGACCTGCAGCAGCGATGCCAACCCACCAGTGCAGAGATACTCCTGGTTTAAGAACACTGGATCTGTTAGCTTAGAGATACTAGAACTAAGATGGAGTCAGAAATACACCATTGAAAAAATCAAATCCTCGGATGATGGAGAGTACTACTGTGAGGCATGGAATTCGATTGGCCGAGGCAGATCTCCTCACATACATCTCAATGTGCTGTGTGAGTAATTCTTCACTGTCATTTACAACGGTTTGGATGGGCAGTGTCTTCCGTGGAAATACAGACTAGTCTGTTTTACTAGCCTGGATACCTTCATTCCCATTGTAGTCACATAGCTACACTGAACACTATTTTCATATGTCAGGATTGTAGCACAAAAGTGATACAGGGCTGGGCAATGCCTATAAAAATGATAAACATTAAACATTGTGTTTCAATAAACATTCACTGAGCACAAACTCTTCTTCCCTCTTCCAGATCCTCCTAAAGGAGTCTCAGTATCAGTGAGCCCCTCTGGTGAAATAGAGGAGGGCAGTTCAGTGACTCTGACCTGCAGCAGCGATGCCAACCCACCAGTGCAGAGATATACCTGGTTTAAGGAATCTGGAGCTGGAGTCTGGCAGGCAGGATCAGGACAGAGTCTCAACTTTTCTAACTTTAGCTCCTGGAACAGTGGACAGTTCTACTGTGAGGCAAAGAACACCCACGGAGCCCAGAACTCCACTGCTCTCCTGCTCACAGTGCAAGGTAAGGCCAGTTAGGCAAGGTAACAAGTTAAGCTGCAGCCTAAATGATTAGCCTAAATTATTTTTATGCTACAATACCTAGCCCATTGTTTCTTCACACATAATCACTAAAAATGCATTCACTGAAATTGGCCTAGTGATGAAGATGTTGGAAGATTGGTGGAATTAATTATTGTGACAAATATACATTTTTTAAATCCCAAATACAGTGGTGTCATGTTCCAGTTTATTCCACTTCCCTTGCTGCTGCCGTCTGCACACACACCTTTGCCGGTCTCTCTCAAAGATACTCCAAATAAAACAATTTGCTACACATCAATATACTAAAAATAATTGTTTAATTCAACAAACGTAGACTAACATTAAATGCGCAGAGCAAGTTCAGTCAGGAAACTCTTGCAGCAACATCCAACCGTCGGTCGGCCTCAGCAAGCACATGTCCTCAAACTCACCCAATCACATACAGACATCACTACATGTCCTCAAACTCACCCAATCACATACAGACATCACTACATGTCCTCAAACTCAACCAATCACATACAGACATCACTACATGTCCTCAAACTCAACCAATCACATACAGGCATCACTACGTGTCCTCAAACTCAACCAATCACATACAGACATCACTACATTTCCTCAAACTCACCCAATCACTTTGACCACAAGTGTGCAAGATTACAAGTGTGCACAAATTCTAGTGAACATGCAGTACATTCTAGTAAACGTACTGCAGGCATAGACGGGTTTGTTCCCACATTTAGAAACTTTCACCTTCTAATGCCTTGGATGTTAATGCTTTTCAATCAGTTTCACAAAGGTTCTTTTTATACTCACAGTTTATTATTTTTATTATTATTATTATTTTGATTATTATTATTATTATTATTATTATTATTATTACTGTATTGATGTCTGTTTATATTCTTATATTATTTTTGTCGTTTTTGGTGTAATTTAGATTTGTTGGAGTTCTTTTTCTCATCTGGTTTAAAAATTTAGTTTTTGGAAAACAAAAAAACTATCGCAATTAGAGAGTTGTTGGGAAATGACCACGGATACATCATGACTGACACTGGTGCATCTCTCTGACTTTGTGTAGGAGGTCGGTCCTTGACTGTGGTTGCAGCAGTGGGAGCTGTGGCAGCAGCGGCCATTTTGGCTCTTGTGTTTCTTGGTGTCGTCTGTGTGAGGTACGTGGCTGAAGATCTGTGCCAGTTCACAGTCACTCATTAGTGAATGATGACGGATTAGACTTGCGGTGTAAAAACCAGCGTAAGATGGTATTTCTATAGAATGATGTTGTCATGTGCTAAATATTGATGCCATACCCCCTTCTTATGTCTGGGTTGTGCTTAGACCACTGCATCATTAGTTATTTTGAACTTTTGCAATGGGTTTTGATTTTCTTCATACATTCTAGTGTTTTTCTCTCTATAAGCAGGAGGAAACGATCCATAAATGAGGAGGTGAGTCAATCAAAAGGAAATATAATACATAGATGTTTGTGTTTTTGTGTATACAGTATACACTCAGTGACCACTTTCTTAGGTACACCTTTCTTGTATTGATTTTATATTTTCTGGTTTGTCGTCTTTTGATGTGCAGTGTGCCTTTGTTTGTTTTGATTTTCTCCTCGTTTTTTAAACTCTGCCTTGTGTATTTGATTACCCCGTATATACCTGTCCACCTCCATTACAAAATTGCCTTTTCACATTATCGCTGAGTCTGCTCATGATTATTCTGTCCTGAGTGCCTATAGACTACTGGCTAAGGTGCTTGTAGTCTTGTGGCAAAGGTGCCTATAGACTACTAGCTAAGGTGATTGTTGTCTAGTGGCTAAGGTGCCTATAGACTACTAGCTAAGGTGATTGTTGTCTAGTGGCTAAGGTGCCTATAGACTACTGGCTAAAGTGCTTGCTGTCTAGTGGCTAAGGGGCCTATAGACTACTGGCTAAAGTGCTTGTTGTCCAGTGACTAAGGTGCCTATAGACTACTGGCTAGGGTGCTTGTTGTCTAGTGGCTAAGGTGCCTTTAGACTACTGGCTAAGGTGCTTGTAGTCGAGTGGCTAAGGTGATGCCTTGATGACTGATGACTTGGACCTGGAAGGTTGGTGGTTCAAGCCCTGGTGTAGCCACAGTACGAATAGTGCAGCTGTTTGGCCTTCACCCCACACTGCTCTGCTTAGTCTAATCAACTATAAGTCGCTTTGGAAAACATGTCCACTAAATAACTGCAATGTGAAAATGAACAGGAACTTTCCGCTGAACATTCCCATCTTTTCCCTGCCTGTTCTTCACCCTGCAGGGGAATAACAGCCCCGTGGATGACAACACTGCAGGGATGCCAGTGAGCCACACTGAACCCCAGGGTACAGACAGAGGCAACGGAGAAGGTCCCCTCTACTCCTCCCTTCAACCTGCCAACACCCGCACCCAGCTAGACCTTCTATACTGCACTATTCAAAAGCCTCTCCCTGAGTGTGAGGATGATGTTCAGTACGCCAGCATCCAGTTCCTCCCCTCCCGTGCTGCCCCCAGGTGAGAATATCCCCTCATTACACTCCCTGTGCTGACTGTGGCTGTGCCAGCTCTTCTGTTTAGCCCAGTCTACATCAAACAGCCAACTTGAGATGGGGCAAAACCAGACGGGATCGTTTTAGAACGTTTTATGAAGAACGTCTTAGTGGTGTGTACTGTCCAGTTTTGGAGCTTCTGCTCTCGTCGGGTAGCATTTCCCAAACTGACCACGTCAATGGCGGCCTGTTGCGTAGTGGTCAAGGTAAATGACTGGGACACACAAGGTCGGTGGCTCTAATCCCAGTGTAGCCACAATAAGATCCGCACAGCCGTTGGGCCCTTGAGCAAGGCCCTTAACTCTGCATTGCTCCGGGGGGGATTGTCTCCTGCTTAGTCTAATCAACTGTACATCGCTCTGGATAAGAGCGTCTGCCAAATGCCAATAATGTAATTTAATGTAATGTCAATGCGACATTGGCTCAGGAGGAAAGAGCAGTCATCTGGCAGTCAGAGGGTTGCCGGTCCGATCCCGCCCCCTGGGTGTGTCAAAGTGTCCCTGAGCAAGACACCTAACCCCCAAACGCTCCTGATGAGTCAAGTCTCTTCTCAAGTTAACTGTTTTTTGTAGACTGGTTTTAGAACTGAACCAATCACGAAGCAGCACAGCGGATTGGAGAGGACGGTGGTGTGGATGGAGTCTCTCATCAAACTGTGAACTTGTGTTAATGTTGTTAAAACAACATCACTGTACCCAACAATAAATATAGACAATACAACGGGAACGGTAGCTAGCTAAACACAATACACATATAAAGGTCACTAGAAGAAACATGAACCGCCAAGCACGCAGTCGTTGTTATGGAAACATTTATTTGTTTACTTGCCGCTTTGGTGCGGACTGCCTCATTTATACTCGGCCATTGAGCTTTCTCCCGGCTCGCAGGCTAATCACCTGATCCAGACGCATCTTTTGATTGGCTCTTCTTTTCACCTTTTGCTCCTCCTCTTTTGACCCGCCTGCAGTGTGACCTCAGCCAATGACATCACAGTGATGTACTGACTGACTGAAGCAGAATTCCAGAAGGCTCTTTTGTAGCTGAACTTCCTGCAGCTTGTGCAGGATACAAAGAGAGATACAAGAGTTTACGAGAGTTTAAATGAGCTGTTTTCTCCATGCAGGTCACCAGCAGTGAAGGAAGACTGTATTCTCTACACCACGGTGCGGAAACATCAAACATGAAAATAAACCGCCAGATCTCTTGTCCCACAAACCGCAGTGTGCATATGGGTATATCTTTGAATGTGTGAGCATTTTAAGTGCATTTGCTCGACAAACTCGACAAAGCAAAATTCTGTCAGGACAACAATCCCCAAGCAGCAACTTCATTTGCACGAAACGGCATGATGTGCAGAATGAGCGTTTATTAAAATCAGCGATCATACGTCTGATTGGTGGACATGCAGGCCATTCAGGACTGGAAGAGCAGACATATTGTCTGAGTGACAGATCAGGGAACAAACCGCTCCAGTCGTCACACTGAAGACACACTGAGACTCTGGGACTCTTTCTGGTACTTTATCCACTTTACCTCCAGGTCAACTCCTCATCAACTCAGGTCACATGGCTGGGATGACTGTGGTGATTGGCTCTTCAAACGTGCGCTCAAAATGATCATTCATTTGACATTCTGTGACCTGTATATGCAGAACACCCCCATGTCTTCATATGGCATACAAGGTATCATCAAAATTCCATTTTATTTTCTTATCTATCTTAAATCGATGTAGTTTGTTGCAACTATTATATTCGCTGGATTAAAAGGCTTTTTATCTGCATATTTAACGTTATCTATTGGTACATTTCTTTAAATTTATTTGGGGATGTGCACGCAGAAACATTGACAATTTTCAATTCGATTTCTAAACCGACACGCAATTGAAGTTTTTGCTCAAAGGATTTTGAGCAGTAATTAGGCAACGTATCCTGATTATTCCGTGCCTACGCACAAATACAATGCGTTGCTGCCAACCAATCAGAATGTAGTATTTTTCAAAGCCATGTTATTCGCTGGAGGTGAATTTATTTCATGCAGGGGTACACAACAAGGGCCGATCCGTTTTAGGACCTTGTGCCAACTCCTGGTCTTAAGATATGATTGAGTCAATTAAATAATTATCTTATCTGACATGAGTACCGGCTACAGCTGCAGACTGCAAGTGTATCCTCATGATTTTACTGTGCTCAAGTATATCATGGTCATCATTTTTTTCTACAGGAAAATGTTGCCACCAGCACTATCATTTGCGTTTCAGTACTGGGCAAGACATACACATCACTGGTAGTTAATAAATTAAGTTGATTAAAAATAACTATAAATAGAACAGAAAATATCTGAGTCATGTACAAATGGTAGAACATGCAGTTTGTGGCAGTAGAATTATCCTCAGGAAGACATGTGCATGCAGCACACGTCCTCCGCCTGTAGATGGCGCAATTACTATAGTAAACTTGGCGATCACAGCTAATCGGCATCGCGAAACTTGTTATAAACTCGCTCTGCCAACCCCTCTCTCTTTGACACAGAGAGCCTGAGTTTACTGTAGGCCTACGGGAAGCCTTTTTTTTCGCTAGATGAGTTTGGCGGGTTCTTGAATTCATAAACCAACTTTGTTAGATCCTTTAGCCTACAGGGGTGACATGGCTCAGGCAGTAAGAGCAGTTGTCTGGCAGTTGGAGGGTTGCGGGTTCGATCCCCTGCCCGGGCTGTGTCCCTGAGCAAGACACCTAACCCCCAAATGCTCCCGACGAGCTGGTCGGTGCCTTGCATGGCAGCCAATCGCTGTCGGTGTGTGAGTGTACGTATGAATGGGTGAATCAATTGTACAGCGCTTTGGATAAAGGTGCTATATAAATGCCAACCATTTACCATTTACATAATTTCAGAGTGTAACAGGCCTGTTTAAAGCAGGTGCACACCTACTGCACGATATCTAAAGGGGAACAGAGTTTTACAGCCATGCAGCCCCACAAACCTCCATGACCAGCAGCTTCAGCCCACATGTATTATACAAATCACAAAATGGCTGCCGCTTAATTGCCTCACAATGTGCCTTCTTTGCTTAAATATACAAATTTCTTTGTAGTGAACGCAGAAATAAGTAATGAATGAAGAATGAATGGCCAACTTATTATTTTTTAGTTTACAGTATTTTTTTGTGTGCCTATACAGATCATACAGTATGGATGTAAACATCAAATTAAAGTCTGCCTTTTAACCTCACATTCATGCTTTTATTTCAAATCCAATGTGCTGGAGTAGAGAGCCAAAGCAACACAAATTGTGTCATTGTCCAAATACTAAGATGATAAATGTATAGAAGTTGGCCTCGGAAGTTGTGTTGTTGTAAAACCCCACAGCTAACCCAATGACGAAGGGGGTTTTGCGTGATTGTCCTTCTGGCGTTGCTGGGAGAACATTAGTTGGGTTAATTAGTATCCTCCGTACAAGAACAGAGCACAATTATGTTTAAGAATATACTGGGTCCGTTGCCATGGGTCGGATATGGATTGACCTGCCCCATATCCCGCTTATAGCTGGCCAGAAACAGATCAGTACAATTCTTAATATTCTCCGTTCTCAAACGGGGCCGTATTGTACGCTTAGTGGTTACTATAGTTTTACTCGTTTATCTGACTCCATTTAAAATATAATTTAGAAATTTGGGTTTGCAACTTACGCAGACCACGGGAGTGATTACATTCGACTTGTACCTGCGCCACCATTACTCAATAGATGCTCCCGGGATTAGCATTACTGCTGAAATCTCAGTTCGGTGGAGAACTCAGAGGCTGAGGGTCCAATCAACACAATACATGCAAACCTGCCATGATATTTGCGAGCCCAGGTCGGCGTAGCATTGTCTGGGCTCCTTCGAGCTAATTTGGCAGGAACCGGCGTAACGCCCATGGGTTCCCTTCGCACCAGATTACAAGAGCCTTGCGTCGTCCGACCCTTTAAGGGACAGAAATTGCTGGCCTCACAACTTAGAACTATCACAGGTGTACCGCCCCGCCGATCGGTCGGTCTTTTGGCCACCATTTCCCCCTGAGTATTTCAGTTGTAATTTAGGCTGAAAAGGTACAAGATGAATTAGAGTCATGGAGATCACGCAAGTTACAAACAAAATAGTTTATTCGCAGACAGGTAGGTTATTAGCTTTAGAATATCACAATCAAGTATAAAATACACAAATTAAGAATAGAGATAGAGTAAATAATCATACCTAGCCTGCTTGGACTACACACAAACACAGAGTATAGAATATGCCGTATGGAAAGTCGAATACGATCTTCCTGATACTTACATACATACATACATACATACACAAGACATGTTGTGTGGGAAGTCGAATACGATCTTCCCCGATTGGTCTGTCTCCCTTGCTTTTATGCCAAATCATACGTTTGAAACCAGGCGGCAGTGCCATAAATCAACCTGGAGGGGTGGTCAAATCTGGAATTTAGACCCCCACCGTTGGGGGTTGTTGAGTAGGGAAAATGAGATGATTACCAGGAGAGGACGTGTAGGTTTTCCCTTGGGATACTGAAACTATAGTTTATTAAATTCCATTTGGTATGAAATGTATCTCATCCGATTCCTTGATTTTATCAGATCACATCCATACCAAACAGATTACCCTTATGTTTTATTATGTTGCAGTTATCATGAAACTTCCCTCCTGATTATCCATTTTACATGCAATTCCTGTTACCATGACATAAGACTTAATGCAATAATACAAGGATCACATGGGCAATGTTTTCAAGGTGTTACCGGGTCTATTTACTATCTTAATAGCAGTTTTGAATATTTAATCTAAGAGAGCAGTCACCGGTGTAATGACAGCAGTGCCCAAACGAGGGCACTGTGGCATTGTCCGGAGTCTTCCCCCTTGGAAGTGACCAGGTATGGGGTCACAGGGAGGTCACCAATGTTCGGGAGGATTCTTTTCCCATGACCCAACTGGCCTTGGACCACTCATACATCTTAACTCCCCAACAGGTAGTCTAAACAACATTGAAACCCCAGCTCTCAGGCCCCTCACACATGGCAGCCCTTCCTGACCTTAACCACCATGCTACAGGCCGCCCCATCATATCTATGAATGCTGTAGTTGGGAGTTTTCATGATAACTGTATTATGCTGTAAATATGTCTTTGTGCCTCTCATGGTAATATACCTTTGGGATAAACCTGATTTGGGTGAATGAAAGGAAAGGAGACATCCCAGACTGTTTGGTTTCGTCTCCTTATCTCCGAAATCCAGGCCTTAGAGTTCTTGACCCTAAAAGTGAGTCACCCATCTATAATTTACAGCCAGGCCCACCAGGCAGGGGGCTAAAACACATGGCTTCTACAGAGACAGCTCTTGCCCAGTTTCCCCTCGGCTCCTGAATGGTTGTGATATCAACGGTAGACTGTTACAAAAACTAGACCATTACACCAGTCACACTGAACCAATCAGAATAACACCAAACATCACTATATTCTGACCTGGGATTATCATGAAACATCTTTATACCATCTCCAGTACTCCTGTACTCAAATCCTGTAGGAATGTGAGAAAAGGGGGGCCTCCAGGGCCCAAGAAGGCGCCTCTAAGAATCCGTCTCTAGCTCTCCCCCACAGGCATGCGTGCCAACAGTGGGGGCTAACAATGTATGCTCCAGGAGAGGGAAGTCAGCAAGCTGACCAGCGCATGAGACCAAATGTTACTTATGACTGGCTTACATTGTCATTCCCTTTGGAAATATCTACAGTACAGTAGATAATAAATAAATAAAAATCCTATCCGATTGCTGAAATCCAATCCAAAAAAACTTTGGAAAAACTGGGCCTTGGGGATTAAGTGGCTCCAGTTAAGAAGGTGTTGGAGTGGCGAGAAAAGTGGTGTCATTGCGCTCTCCCACCACCAGAGAGCGCAGGGGAGCTCCTGAGTCTCTCCCCCCCATTCTGACGGTGGATGTGTACATTACCTGAAGCTCCTGACCCGTATCTGCATGACTGTATGCACTGCACTGCTGCCACACGATTGGTCGATTGGATAATGGCACGAGTAAGTGCTCGGTGAGCGTACGCAGCCAATCACACAGCGAGGTGGGGAGGAGGAGGTGTGGCCTGGAAAGCATGCCTGGCTGATGAGAGAGGCCAGACTGAAGGTGGCAGTCACGCAAATAACCGCACATTACAGGTGGCGTGCAGAAGAGCATCTCTGTAAGTGGATCGGCAACAAACAAACGCCTAATAAAGCGCCAGCTGAGTGAATGCTACGTGTGCTATGCGCATGCTATCTGTCAGGTATTTGCTCTATGCTATATGTACATTATATGTAAAAAATAATAATAAAATAGGCCCTGGTCCTTATCTTTGTTGTGCAGGTAGCAATTGAAATTGTACTTCCCTCTCGGGTCTTTCAGCGCACTTACCCCTGGTTATGGGTATGCACTTGGGTACTGCCGACAGTAGTCCTCCGCAAAGTAGAACTCGCCTGCCTCCCTGATCGCCGTGGTGACGGAGCCGTAGCCCTCCGTGGCCAACACCTGCACAGGTAAAAGCATAGAACTCCCTTCGTTACCGTGGAGCTAGTTGGAGGCAGTGGCTTTGCTTATTTACAACACTGCCATTTTCCTGAGCCGGGGAGTACGACTGCAGTTCTTGAGGGCCGGTCTGCATGCTAGTTTTTGTTCCAACCAATTGCCCTGTTTTTAATTTGCTGACAGCTCAATATATTTCCCTGGTCAAGCCTGTACAGTAAAATCATTAGGATACACTTACAGTCTGCAGCTGTAGCCAGTACTCCTACACATGTCAGATAAGATATGATTGAGTCAATTAAATAATTAAGACCAGAAGTTGGCACAAAATCCTGAAACGGATCGGCCCTTGTTGTGCAGCCCAGTTCTACACAAGAGGCAATTACACAACCTTTTTTCAAAGCATAATTTTTTTGGGAATACTTAATGTTTCCTGAAGCCATTGTGGTTAAGTACTGTGGCACAGGGGTACAACGGCAGGGCCCCAAGTCGCAATCAAACACACAGCTTTTGGGTTACAAGTCCACAACTCTAAACAGTGCACTATGGCTATAATCAGCAGGACGGACGTTAAGTGCTTTGCTGCCCTCCAGTGGTGAGAAAGGGAACTGCACACGTTGAATGCGGGACGTGTGCAGTTACCCTTTTCACGACTGGAGGGCAGCAAAGCACTTATTGATTCACAATGATGCAGTTATATGCAGTTGGCATATAACAAAAAAAAAAAAAAAAACACCACACACTTCCTTGCAGAAACGTAGCAAAAATCTGCTGCTGCATGTAATCCCACTTTCCCCACAGCTGTTGAGGCCCTCGAGCAAGGCCCTTAAACCAGGATTGCTCCAGGATTGTCTCCTGCTTAGTCTAATCATCTGTATGTTGCTCTGGATAAGAGTATCTGCCAATAACGTAATGTCTTATATATACACTCACACTCACCAAGCACATGGAACATTTTTACTTTATTACACCTTCTCAGTCATGCAGTTATCTAATCAGCCAATTGTGTGGCAGCAGTGCAATGCATACTATCATGTAGATATGGGCGAGGAGCTGCAGAGAATGGTGCAAAAAACAAAAAACATCCAGCGAGCAACAGTTCTGTGGGCAGAAATGCCTCGTTAATGAGAGACGTCAGAGGAGAAAGGCCAGACTGGTAAAGGCTGACAGGAAGGTGACAGTGACATAAATAACCACACATTAGAGCAGTGGTATGCATATGTGTGTAAGTAGTTAGTTGTGTGTACATTACAGTGCTGCTTTCTGTTTGTGGAGCTGTGGTGGCAGTAAGGCTCCTAACCACTGCATCCTGTCCACTGCCCACTGCTTCCTGTTGTACCTACCCTGTTTGGGGGCTGGGGCTGTTAAGGGGGACATTCACTATTAGTGGTTTAGGCAGAAAGACTTTTGATAAGTTCTTCTGATTTTGGTTTTTGTGTTTTGACTCTTTTTGCAAAATCCATCTTGCTTATTATACCGAGAACTTCCTGCTGTGTGCCTGTGCGAGCAAGTGCATTCAGGAGTGTTTACAAACGTGGAGTTTGAGTTTTACTTCATTATAACATCTATGCCAGAATGGATGATCCCAGGAATATGCTTGTAAAAATAATTGTAATTATGCTTAAAACATTTTTTAATAAATCGTCATAATAATAAAATAGAACAATAAACTCAATTACATTTGATTCTGCTGAAGAGAGAAGAGCTCGTCCTGTCCGACCAGGAAAATGCAGTCTTGTTGTTATTCTGACTGAATGATGTCAGAGCCACAGGTGAAGGGTGTAAAACCCCACGCTAACCCAATGATGGAATTTAGCCAGGGCCGAAGGGGTTTGCATGCTTGTCCTTCTGGTACTGCTGGAAGAACATTAGTAGGGTTAAATAATAATGACCGCTATGCAGAGAGTCTAGATCAGATAATGAATAAACCACATTACAAAGACAGTAGTACCACTCTGCCTTCCGCTCTTTACTGGTCCGGGCTGGCCAAGAATCTCCACAGTAGGGCCAATACATTCACCTTCGTTATCTGACTCCATTTAAGATAGAATTTAGAAATTTGGGTTTGAAACATACACAAACCTCGGGAGTGATTACACTCGACTCTTACCTGCGCCACCATTACTCAATATATGCTCCCGGGATTAGCATTATTGCTGAATCTCAGTTCGGCGGAGAAACTCAGAGGCTGAGGGTCTAGCCAACACAATACATGCACTATATCGACATAATAGTGGCGAGCCCAGGTCAGTGTGCATTTCGAGGGCTCCTTAGAGCTAACTTGACAGGAACCGGTGTAGAAACGCCCATGGGTTCCCTTTGCATCAAATTACAAGAGCCATGCACCACCAATCCTTTGGGCTGAACTTGGCTGCCTTTCCCAGCTTGGAAACACCACCAAAGTACCAAGCCACTGATCAGTTGGTCTTTGGTCAATATTGTCCCCCTATATTGTATTCAGTCGTAATTTAGGCTGAAAAAGGTACAAGATTAATTGGAGTCATGGAGATCACGCAAGTTACAAACAAAATAATTTATTCGCAGACAGGTAGGTTATTAGCTTTAGAATACCAATAGTCAATTACAAAATACACAAATTAAGAATAGAGAAAGAGTAAATAATCATACCTAGCCTACTTTGGCTACACACAAACTCAGAACGTACATATAGAATGTGCATAGTGTGGGAAGCCGGTTACGGTCTTCCCTATACATACACACACATACATGTACATACACAGAATCTGCAGTGTGGGAAGTCGATTGCGATCTTCCGCTGATACACATACATATACGTACAATATGCCGTGTGGGAAGTGGAATGCGATCTTCCTGATTCATACATATACGTACAATATGCCGTGTGGGAAGTCGAATGCGATCTTCCCAGATTGGTCTGTCTCCCTTGCTTTTATGCCAAATCATATGTTTGAACCAGGCAGCAGTGCCATGAATGAACCTGGAGGGGTGGTCAAATCTGGAATTTAGACCTCCCACCCTTGGGGGCTGTTAAGTAGGGAAAATGAGATGATTCCCAGAGAGGACATGTTGGATTTCCCTTGAGTTACTGAAACTATGGTTTATTAAACTCCATTTGTTATGAAATGTATCTCATCTGATTCCTTGATTTTACCGGATCACATCCATACCAAACAGATTACCCTTATATTTTATTATGTTGCAGTTATCATGAAACTTCCCTCCTGATTATCCATTTCACATGCAATTCCTGTTACCATTACATCAGACATAATGCAATAATACAAGGATCACATGGGCAATGTTTTCAAGGTTTTAACGGGTCTATTTACTATCTCAACAGCAGTTTTGAATATTTAATCTAGGAGAGCAGTCACCGGTGTAATGACAGCAGTGCCCAAATGAGGGCACTGTGGCATTGTCCGGAGTCTTCCCCCTTGGACGTGACCAGGTATGGGGTCACAGGGAGGTCACCAATGTTCTGGAGCACACTCTCTTCCCTGTGACCTAACTGCCCTGAAACCACTCATAAATCTTCCCCTTATGTCCTTTGGTGCCGATGGCCTGAACCTCCCCAAAGGTAGTCCAAACAGTATTGTCCTCTGCTCCTTTGACACATACCAGAAGCCCCAGCTCTCTGGTTCCTCACAAATGGCAGCCCTTCCTGAGTCCCACTTTGCCTTTAGATACCCAGGGTCGTAGGGCTGACTGTGGGTTGAGATGTGTTCTGTAAGGAGCGGATCAGATGTCGGATGGTCATGGGGAGAAGGTTGCAAGATATTATGTCTCTGAATGATGTAGTTGGGAGTTTTCACGATCACTGCATTATGCTGTAAATATGTATTTGTAACTCTCATGGTAATCTACCTTTCGGATAAACCTGATTTGGGTGAATTAAAGGAAAGGAGACAAAACTCCAGATTGCTTGATTTCTTTTCCTCATCTCCAAAATCCAGGCCTTTGTTCTTGACCCTAAAAATGGATCACCCATCTGGAATTTACAGCCAAACTCCCACCGGTGAGGTGTGTGAGAATTTGGTCAGGGAGCTAAAACAAATTATTTCAACAGAGACAGCTTTTTCCCAGTTTTCCCTCTGCTCCTGGATGGTTATGATATCAAAGGTAGACTGTTACAAAAACTAGACCATTACACCAGTCGCACTGAACCAATCAGAATAACACCAAACATTACTATATTCTGACCTGGGATTATCATGAAACATCTTCATGCCGTCTCCAGTATTCCTGAGCTCAAACCCTGCAAGGAATGTGAGAGGGCCCAGGAAGGCGCCTCCAGGAGCCCTTCTCTAGCTCTCCCCCACAGGCATGGGTGCCAAAAGGTGGGGGCTAACAATGTATGCTCCGGGAGGGGGAAGTCAGCAAGCTGACCAGCGCATGAGACCAAATGTTCATGATTTCCGGCTTACAAGAGTGTTGCTGAAATAATAAAAATAACTTTTTCCACCACAAAAAAATTAAAAGGATGAAGGATAAATGACACCTCTGTACTGTTTGGATGGCTGTACTCTGTGTATTGTTAATTATAATAAAAAACTATCACTTAAAATAAAAAATGCACATTGGTGTTTTCTTCAGTTTATAAAAAAGTGGAAGTACAGAAGCTCATTCTATTTATATTTACTGGAACTACTTTCTTCTCATCTTCAGTCCTGCTGCTCTGTCAGTCAGGCTGTTTTACTTTCATTTCACAAAACACTGAGCCCTGATCCACAAAGCCCCAAACCCCTCTCCTGGTAAGTGTTTTATCACATCATTGAATTTCATCAAAATTTTGTTCCAATATTTTTTTGGGACAAGAATTGAAAACTTGGATCAAATTTGCAATGATAAATTTACTGGTGAGAAATGATTGAATAACTGTAAAAACTGTGTGTTTATTCCAGACAAATATCAGTGTATTTGTGCAAATGTCAGGTTTGGGGGACAGAGGAACCAAGTGCAGACTCAGGGGTTATGAGAAATGACAGGTTTAATGAAGGCAGGCAGATAAGGGACAGGCAGAGCGCAATTCAAACATGCAAGGTTCAAAAACTGGGCAGAGGCATGAAGATCATAGAAAAGGGAAAAATAATAGGAAAAGGGGCACGGACGTGACAGACTGTGTGCTCTTGTGTAGCATCTGTTACAATGAGAGTATAGAGAATACTCACACAGTGTAACAGCGCAATAACTCACTGTGTGCTCTTGTGTAGCATCTGTTACAATGAGAGTATAGAAAATACTCACAGTGTAAAAGCACAATAACTCACTGTGTGCTCTTGTGTAGCATCTGTTACAATGAGAGTATAGAGAATACTCACACAGCGTAACAGCACAATAATTCACTGTGTGCTCTTGTGTAGCATCTGTTACAATGAGAATATAGAGAATATTCACACAGGGTTCTTCCCTGCCATTCATTTTTACAGTGTAAAATAATAACTCATATCTGTATTTGTGTCTCATATATCTGATGCAGCCATGCTCTTCAACACCTTTATAGCCCTCCTGTCTGTGTCAGGTAAAGTGCTTGTTAAAGTTTTTTGTTTTAATGCAGTTATGATGTTTCAGTATGTTCCAGCGTCTTAGGGACAGTGAGTGACAAGGAGCACAAAATAAATACGTAAACAGATAAATCAATATGTATCTATGTAAATTTTTTTTTTTTTTTTTCCAAAAATGTAATTACTATTCTGTGTTTCCGTATAATTAGTGTTCATTTGTTTCTAGTTTTTCATGTTAAATATCGTTCAGTGTTAAATGTATGTTTTTATATGTAGATGCTT
This sequence comes from Conger conger, assembly GCF_963514075.1. NCBI lineage: Eukaryota > Metazoa > Chordata > Actinopteri > Anguilliformes > Congridae > Conger > Conger conger. The sequence continues at coordinate 91,693,559 of NC_083760.1, read as the reverse complement.
TTCCAAAACAAAATGTAATGTTCTGTCATGCCAATAAAGCAACTTGAAGTGAATGGAAAGAGCGAGAGAGAGAGAGAGATTTTTTATGATGAAGTTCCTCTTCACACCCAGCTTTGAACCTGAGATAGAGTTCAGTACAGTTGTCATGAAGACATCATCTTCATTTATATTTATGTAATCCATGATCTGTAATGAGTTGTGTTTGTGTGTGTGTGTGTGTATGTGTGTGTGCATGTGTGTGTGTGTGTGTGTGTATGTGTGTGTACGTGTGTGTGCGTGTGTATGTGTGTGTGTGCGTGTGTGTGTGTGCTCGCTCTGGATAAGAGCGTCAGCCAAATGCCAATAATGTAATGTAATGTAATGTAATGTAATGTGCGTGTGCATGTGCGTGTGTGTGCGTGTGTGCGTGTGTGTATGTGTGTGTGGGTGTGTGTGTGTGTGTATGTGTGTGTATGTGTGTGTGTATGTGTGTGCGTGTGTATGTGTGCGTGTGTGTGTGTGTGCGTGTGCATGTGTGTGCGTGTGTGTTTGTGTGTGGGTGTGTGTGTGTGTGTGTGTGTGCGTGTGGGTGGGTGTGCATGTGTGTGTGTGTGTGTGTGTTTGTGTGTGTTACAGGTGTTCTTAGCCAGGACGGATGGGGAGTGACTTACACCCCTGAGAGAATCTGTGCCTTAAAGGGGTCTTCAGTAGACATGCGCTGTGCTTACTTTCATCCCACATATTATTATACATTTTTGTGGCAATATTACACAGTGGAGAAAGCATTCTGGTTTATTCGCTGGCACCATCCACAGGAGCCTGAAGACCTGTCCCTGGACCCAGAGTACTCTGGTCGTGTGGAGTACCGTGGGAATCAGATCAGTGACTGCACTTTTAGAATAAAACAACTGAGAGAAAGTGATTCACAAACATATCGCTTCAGGTTCCTGACAAACCATAATGGAAAATATACTGGCCGACCTGGTGTCTCATTGACAGTTACAGGTAACCATTTAATGTGATGAGCTCATAGGATTCTTCTCCCATATCTATGAATGGAAGACTGGGGAAGGGAGGGATGTTTTTACAGTTTTAATTTGTTTGCAGCTCTACAGGTGAGGGTGAATCCTGGCTCAGTGACAGAGGGACAGAGTGTAACACTGACCTGTAGCACCACCTGCACTCTGACTGGCAGCCCAGCCTTCACCTGGTACAGGGACAGGTCTCCTCTGTCCTTCACCACCCAGACACACCAGCTCACAGCCAGCAGTGAAGATGGAGGCACATACTCCTGTGCTGTAAAAGGATCTGAGCTTCTCCCCTCCCCTGCAGTGGCTCTTACTGTGAACTGTGAGTACAAGAGGCCAGACTCCTGTGTTTCACACTATTGGTGATGTCATCAACACTGTAGAAATGTTTGACACATCACACAGGTTTCAAATCATTCAGCCTAAATGTACAGTTAAATTCTACAGATTATCCTATGCTGCATGTTAATGTACAGATTCAACTTACACTGTTTATTGTCTTCATCTCTTAACTGAAACATGAATATTGGAATCTTGAATATTGAATATAATTGCATGATTTAATGATTTAAAAGCACTATACGTGTACCAGAGACCAGTTTAGATTTCACATGAAACAACAAACTATTCTTCCCTCTTCCAGATCCTCCTAAAGGAGTCTCAGTATCAGTGAGCCCCTCTGGTGAAATAGTGGAGGGCAGTTCAGTGACTCTGACCTGCATTAACCAGGCCAACCCACCAGTGCAGAGATACTCCTGGTTTCAGGAGAACAGAGCTGTACCCTCAGAGACAGGAGGACCAGAGGCCAGCTACACCATTAAACACATCACACAGCAGGATGCTGGAGAGTACTACTGTGAGGCAGGGAATGGGCTTGGGACAAACAGATCTCCTCCTAAATGTCTGGATGTGCAGTGTGAGTATATCAGCTTCAGACACATGGAGCAGAGAGAAGTCTGTATCTCCTGAATGTCTGTGGGAAACTTCACAACAGTTAGACACTGAGGCAACCAGTCAAGCTGGCCAGTGGAGGAGAAATCCAGTAGAAATATTACAGTAACATGCAATGATAAATAAGCCAGATCATGCTGACATGTCTTAAGTCATACATTTGTAGTCAGAGTTGGCACAGGGCACTCAAAGGTCCGAGATATAACTGCTGAAGTTGTTGAAAATGTAATTTCCTGCTTCATTTGTAAGCTGGATTTTTTGTATTTTCTGTTGATTTCAGATCCTCCTAAGGGCACCTCAGTGTCAGTGAGCCCCTCTGGTGAAATAGAGGAGGGCAGTTCAGTGACTCTGACCTGCAGCAGCGATGCCAACCCACCAGTGCAGAAATACTCCTGGTTTAAGGAGACTGGAGCTGGAGCCGGATCAGGACAGAGTCTCAACTTTTCTAACTTCAGCTCCTGGAGCAGTGGACAGTACTACTGTGAGGCAAAGAACACCCACGGAGCCCAGAACTCCACTGCTCTCCTGCTCACAGCGCAAGGTAAGGCCAGAACAACTCTAAGTCTCAGCCTACATGACAAAAATGATTTAGGCTACAATACCTTGCCCATTGTTTCTTCACACATAAAATCAATCACTCAAAATGCATTCACTGAAATTGACCTAGTGATGAAGATGCTGGAAGATTGGTGGAATTAATTATTGTGACTAATATACATTTTTTTAATCCCAAATAAAGTGGTGTCATGTTCCAGTTCATTCCACTTCCCTTGCTGCTGCCGTCTGAACACACACCTTTGCCGGTCTCTCTCAAAGATGCTCCAAATAAGACAATTTGCTCCATTTACATTTACATTTACATTTTAGTCATTTGGCAGACGCTTTTAATCCAAAGCGATTTACGAGTGCATAGGTTCTACCACATGTCAAAGCATCACATCCAGAACTAGGAAAATACACCTGGACTGCTGTTCTAAACATGTAGTCGTCATCATAAGTGCAATTTTTTTTTTTTTTTTTTTATGGGGGGGGGGGGGGTTAGACAGGGATATGGGTATCAGAAGGGGGGGGCGGGGTAAGTCAGGAGGGAGGACTAAGGTAGAGTTTGAAGAGGTGTGTTTTGAGTCTGCGTCGAAATAGGGGGAGGGATTCTGCTGTCCTGACATTGGTAGGCAAGTCATTCCACCACTGAGGAACCAGAACGGAAAACAGGCGTGAACGTGCAGCTCGACCGCCAGGTGCCCGTAGAGAGGGAACCGTAAGGCGACCAGAGCTGGCAGACCGGAGTGGTCTAGCTGGGGAGTAGGGAGTGATCAGGGATTGTATGTAATGTGGGGCAGTCCCCTTAGCAGCCTGAAATGCCAACACTAGGGCCTTGAATCGGATGCGTGCGGCAATAGGAAGCCAGTGGAGGCCAATGAGAAGCGGGGTGACATGAGCCGACCTGGGCTGACTGGTGATCCAGCGGGCTGCAGCATTCTGGACCAGCTGGAGGGGCTTGATGGCGCACGCTGGGAGACCGGCTAGGAGGGAGTTGCAGTAATCCAGGCGGGAAGTCGAATACGATCTTCCTGATACTTATATACACGTACAATATGCTGTGTGGGAAGTCGAATACAATCTTCCCAGATTGGTCTGTCTCCCCTGGTTTTATGCCAAATCATACGTTTGGAACCAGGCGGCAGTGCCATAAATCAACCTGGAGGGGTGGTCAAATCTGGAATTTAGACCCCCCACCCTTGGGGGCTGTTAAGTAGGGAAAATGAGATGATTACCAAGAGAGGACATGCAGGTTTGAAACTAAACTTATTAAATTCCATTTGGTATGAAATGTATCTCATCCGATTCCTTGATTTTATCAGATCACATCCATACCAAACAGATTACCCTTATGTTTTATTATGTTGCAGTTATCATGAAACTTCCCTCCTGATTATCCATTTTACATGCAATTCCTGTTACCATAACATGAGACTTAATGTAATAATACAAGGATCACATGGGCAATGTTTTCAAGGTGTTACCGGGTCTATTTACTAGCTTAATTGAGACGGGTGCGTGGGGGTTGGACCCAAAATGCACGACTCAGAAACAATAGTAATATAAAGACCCCTCGGGGCTTTATTCGGGACGAATCCCAGGAGAGTAGTCAACACAAGCAAAGTCCATACACGTAGATCCAGCCAAACAAATACAAAACAAACAAAAAGCACGGTGCCGAGGGAAGAGGCAATCTCGTAGTCGGTAGGCGTGCAGGGAGGTCCGGTAGCAGGAGAGCTGTCAGCGGGGCAGATGAACAGACGGACGGCAGGCAGAGGCGTAGTCGTGGACGAAGCGGGAGTCGAAACCATGAAACAATCAGCGGGGCAAAAGTACAAAAACGGTAGGCGGGGACGTAGTCGAGAAACAAAACGAAGGTCACAAAACAGAAATCAATAGTCGATGGTCAGTAAACAGGCGTGGATCGTAACGTGTAATCAAACTGTAAGTAATGCTCAAGAGTTGCGTGAAAAGACAGAGGCAGACAATTTCGCAGTGAACAGTTGCGCGACTGGGCTATAAATGCAGGTGTAGACAGGTGTAGACAATTAGTAAGAGCGTAGCAAGGAAATGGAAAACAGGTGTGATGGATGACAAGTTTAACAAGGGGATTAGTAATCGTTAGTAATAAACCTATCCTGCCCTAGCTTTAGTAAATTAGTAAATGACATGCACGAGAAACATAAGGTAACATGAACACATGATTAGTCTTGTTAGTTTCTACCCAATCCTGATCTAGCGTTAGTAGTTTTAGTAAATAGACAAATAGAACATTAGGGGAGTGAAGGACAGAACGAGAGAGAGAGAGAGAGAGAAAAGGCGGAACGCAAGGTTTGCGGAAAAACATGTAAAAGTGTATGCATAACAACGACCAGTTAATGTAACAATAAACATACATCGAAACATGACACAACACGAAAACTAAGACGATAATCACTCAACATAACCAGGTAATATAATCGTACGAAAACATAACTAGACATGACAAGAAAATAAATCGTAACGAGACATAACTAGACATGACGAGAAAATAAATCGTAACAAGAAATAAACTAAACAACATGACAAACCTAGACTAACATAATACATGATAAGACACTACGTGACTAAGACAACATGAATAAACATAAATCAACATAAAACATGGTGAGACAGACCTGAAACGTGACATTAATAGCAGTTTTGAATATTTAATCAAGGAGAGCAGTCACCGGTGTAATGGCAGCAGTGCCCAAATGAGGGCACTGTGGCATTGTCTGGAGTCTTCCCCCTTGGAAGTGACCAGGTATGGGGTCACAGGGAGGTCACCAATGTTCTGGAGGATTCTTTTCCCATGACCCAACTGCCCTTGGACCACTCATACATCTTAACTTCCCAACAGGTAGTCTAAACAACATTGAAACCCCAGCTCTCAGGCCCCTCACAAATGGCAGCCCTTCCTGACCACTATGCTACAGGCCGCCCCATCATATCTATGAATGCTGTAGTTGGGAGTTTTCATGATAACTGCATTATGCTGTAAATATGTATTTGTGCCTCTCATGGTAATATACCTTTTGAATAAACCTGATTTGAGTGAATGAAAGGAAAGGAGACACCCCAGACTGTTTGGTTTCTTCTCCTTATCTCCAAAATCCAGGCCTTAGTTCTTGACCCTAAAAGTGAGTCACCCATCTATAATTTACAGCCAGGCCCACCAGGCAGGGGGCTAAAACACATGGCTTCTACAGAGACAGCGTTTGTCCAGTTTCCCCTCGGCTCCTGAATGGTTATGCTATCAAAGGTAGACTGTTACAAAAACTAAACCATTGCACCAGTCACACTGAACCAATCAGAATAACACCAAACATTACTATATTCTGACCTGGGATTATCATGAAACATCTTTATTCATCTTTAGTATTCTGTACTCAAACCTGTCAGGAATGTGAGAAAAGGGGGGCCCCCAGGGCCCAAGAAGGTGCCTCTAAGAATCCTTCTCTAGCTCTCCCCCACAGGCATGTGTGCCAACGGTGGGGGCTAACAATGTATGCTCCAGGAGGGGGAAGTCAGCAAGCTGACCAGCGCATGACACCAAAGGTTACTTATGACTGGCTTACAACTACATGTCCTCAAACTCAACCAATCACATACAGACATCATTACATGTCCTCAAACTGAACCAATCCCATTGACCAATCACAAGTGTGCACAAATTATAGTAAATGTGCAGTACATTCTAGTAAACGTACTGCAGGCATAGATGGGTTTGTTCCCACATTTAGAAACTTTCACCTTCTAATGCCTTGGATGTTAATGCTTGCTATCAATCAATTTCCCAAAGGTTCTTTTTATATTCACAGTTTATTATTTTAATTATTATTATTATTATTATTATTATTATTATTATTATTATTATTATTAATATTATGACTGTATTGATGTCTGTTTATATTCTTATATTATTATTGTCCTTTTGGTTGAGTTCTTTTTCTCATCTGGTTTAAAAATTTTGTTTTTGTTTTCTGAAAACAAAAAAACAGTCGCAATTAGCGAGCACCGTGCCGTGTTGTGAAATGACCACGGATACATCATGACTGACACTGGTGCATCTCTCTGACTTTGTGCAGGAGGTCGGTCCTTGACTGTGGTTGCAGCAGTGGGGGCTGTGGCAGTGGCGGCCATTTTGGCTCTTGTGTTTCTTGGTGTCGTCTGTGTGAGGTACGTGGCTGAAAATCTGTGCCAGTTCACAGTCAATCTTTAGTGAATGATGTCGGATTAGACTTGTGGTGTAAAAACGAGCGTAAGATGGTATTTCTATAGAATGATGTTGTCATGTGCTAAATATTGATGCCATACCCCCCTCTTATGTCTGGGTTGTGCTTAGACCACTGCATCATTAGTTATTTTTTGCACTGGGTTTTTATTTGCTTCATACATTTTCATTTTTTTATCTCTATAAGCAGGAGGAAACGATTCATAAATGAGGAGGTGAGTCAATCAAAATGAAATATGTTACATAGATGTATGTGTTTTTGTGTATACAGTACACACTCAGTGACCACTTTCTTAGGTACACCGTTCTAGTATTGATTTTATATTTTCTGGTTTGTGGTCTTTTGATGTGCAGTGTGCCTTTGTTTGTTTGGATTTTCAGCTGGTTTTTTAAACTCTGCCTTGTGTTTTTGATTATTCTTTTGATTACCCCGTATGTACCTGTCCACCTCCATTACAACAATTGCCTTTTCACATTATCGCTGAGTCTGCTCATGATTATTCTGTCCTGTGTGCCTATAGACTACTGGCTAAGGTGCTTGTAGTCTTGTGGCAAAGGTGCCTATAGCCAACTAGCTAAGGTGCTAGTAGTCTTGTGGCTAAGGTGTCTATAGTCTACTGGCTGAGGTGCTTGTAGTCTTGTGGCTAAGGCGCCTATAGACTACTGGCTAAGGTGCTTGTTGTCTAGTGGCTAAGCTGCCTATAGACCACTGGCTACGGTGCTTGTTGTCTAGTGGCTAAGGTGCCTATAGACTACTGGCTAAGGTGCTTTTAGTCTAGTGGCTAAGGTGCCTATAGACTACTGGCTAAAGTGCTTGTTGTCTAGTGGCTAAGGGGCCTATAGACTACTGGCTAAGGTGCTTGTAGTCTAGTGGCTAAGGTGCCTATAGACTACTGGCTAAGGTGCTTGTTGTCTAGTGGCTAAGCTGCCTATAGACTACTGGCTAAGGTGCTTGTTGTCTAGTGGCTAAGCTGCCTATAGACTACTGGCTAAGGTGCTTGTAGTCTAGTGGCTAAGGTGCCTTTAGACTACTGGCTAAGGTGCTTGTAGTCTAGTGGCTAAGGTGCCTATAGACTACTGGCTAAGGTGCTTGTAGTCTAGTGGCTAAGGTGATGCCTTGATGACTGATGACTTGGACCTGGAAGGTTGGTGGTTCAAGCCCTGGTGTAGCTACAGTACGAATAGTGCAGCTGTTTGCCCTTCACCCCACACTGCTCTGCTTAGTCTAATCAACTATAAGTCGCTTTGGAAAACAAGTCCACTGAATAACTGCAATGTGAAAATGAACAGGAACTTTCTACTGAACATTCCCATCCTTTCCCTGCCTGTTCTTCACCCTGCAGGGGAATAACAGCCCCGTGGATGACAACACTGCAGGGATGCCAGTGAGCCACACTGAACCACAGGGTACAGACAGAGGCAACGGGGAAGGTCTCCTCTACTCCCCCCTTCAACCTGCCAACACCCGCACCCAGAAAGACCTTCTATACTCCACTGTTCAAAAGCCTCTCCTGGAGTGTGAGGACGATGTTCAGTACGCCAGCGTCCAGTTCCTGCCCTCCTGTGCTGCCCCCAGGTGAGAATATCCCCTCATTACACTCCCTGTGCTGACTGTGGCTGTGCCAGCTCTTCTGTTTGGCCCAGTCTACATCAAACAGCCAACTTGAGACAGGCAAAACCAGACGGGATGGTTTTAGAATGCTTCATGAAGAAAGTCTTAGTGGTGTGTACTGCCCAGTTTTGGAGAATCTGCTCTCGTCGGCTAGCGTTTCCAAAAACTGACCATGTCAATGGCGGCCTGTAGCGTAGTGGTAAAGGTAAATTACTGGGACACACAAGGACGGTGGTTCTAATCCCGGTGTAGCCACAATAAGATCCGCACAGCCTTGAGCAAGGCCCTTAACCCTGCATTGCTCCAGGATTGTCTCCTGCTCAGTCTAATCAACTGTACGTCGCTCTGGATAAGAGCGTCTGCCAAATGCCAATAATGTAATGTAATGTAATAATCAATGCGACATTGGCTCAGGAGGTAAGAGCAGTCATCTGGCAGTCAGAGGGTTGCCGGTCCGATCCTGCCCCCTGGGTGTGTCAAAGTGTCCCTGAGCAAGACAACTAACCCCCAAATGCTCCTGATCAGTCAAGTTTCTTCTCAAGTTGACAGTTTTTTGTCGACTGGTTTTAGAACTGAACCAATCACGAAGCAGCACAGCGGATTGGAGAGGACGGTGGTGTGGGAGGAGTCTCTCATCAAACTGTGAACTTGTGTTAATGTTGTTAAAAGAACATCACGGTACCCAACAAAAAATATAGTCAATACAACGGGAACGGTAGCTAGCTAAACACAATACACATATAAAGGTCACTAGAAGAAACATGAACCGCTAAGCACGCAGTCGTTGTTATGGAAACATTTATTTGTTTACTTGCCGCTTTGGTGCGGACTGCCTCGTTTTTACTCGGCCATTGAGCTTTCTCCCGGCTCGCAGGCTAATCACCTGATCCAGACGCATCTGTTGATTGGCTCTTCATTTCACCATTTGCTCCTCCTCTTTTGACCCACATGCAGTGTGACCTCAGCCGATGACATCACAGTGATGTAAATGGTAAATGGCAGGCATTTATATAGCGCCTTTATCCAAAGCACTGTACAATTGATGCTTCTCCATTAACCCATTCATACACACACTCACACACTGACGGCGATTGGCTGCCATGCAAGGCCCCGACCAGCTCGTCAGGAGCATTTGGGGGTTAGGTGTCTTGCTCAGGGACACTTCGACACTGCCCGGGTGGGGGATCGAACCGGCAACCCTCCGACTGCCAGACGACTGCTCTTACTGCCTGAGCCATGTCGCCCCATGATGTACTGACTGACTGAAGCAGAATTCCAGAAGGCTCTTTTGTAGCTGAACTTCCTGCAGCTTGTGCTTCATGTAGCATGCAGTGCACTCTCGGAAATAAAGTCCATAAAAAGATACAAAGAGAGATACAAGAGTTTACGAGAGTTTAAATGAGCTGTTTTCTCCACGCAGGTCACCAGCAGTGAAGGAAGACTGTGCTCTCTACACCACGGTGCGGAAACATCAAACGTGAAAATAAACCGCCAGATCTCTTGTTCCACAAACCGCAGTGTGCATATGGGTATATCTTTGAATGTGTGAGCATTTTAAGTGCATTTGCTCGACAAACTCGACAAAGCAAAATTCTGTCAAGACAACAATCCCCAAGCAGCAACTTCATTTGCATGCAACGGCATGATGTGCAGAATGAGCGTTTATTAAAATCAGCGATCATACGTCTGATCGGTGATGTGCAGGATGAGCGTTTATTAAAATCAGCGATCATACGTCTGATCGGTGATGTGCTGGATGAGTGTATATTAAAATCAGCGATCATACGTCTGATCGGTGATGTGCTGGATGAGCGTTTATTAAAATCAGCGATCATTCGTCTGATCGGTGATGTGCTGGATGAGCGTTTATTAAAATCAGCGATCATACGTCTGATCGGTGGGCATGCAGGCCATTCAGGACTGGAAGAGCAGACATACTGTCTGAGTGACAGATCAGGGAACAAACCACTCCAGTCATCACATTTGAAGATGAGACTCTGGGACTCTTTCTGGTACTTTATCCACTTTACCTCCAGGTCAACTTCTCATCAACTCAGGTCACATGGCTGGGATGACTGTGGTGATTGGCTCTTCAAACATGCGCTCAAAATGATCATTAATTTGACATTCTGTGACCTGTATATGCAAAACACCCCCATGTCTTCATATCGCATACAAGGTATCATCAAAATTCCATTTTATTTTCTTATCTATCTTAAATCGATGTAGTTTGTTGCAACTGTTATATTCGCTGGATTAAAAGGCTTTTTATCTGCATATTTAACGTTATCTGTTGGTACATTTCTTTAAATTTATTTGGGGATGTGTACGCAGAAACATTGACAATTTTCAATTAGATTTCTAAACCGACACGCAATTGAAGTTTTTGCGAAAGGATTTTGAGCAGTAATTAGGCAACGTATCCCGATTATTCCGTGCCTACGCACAAATACAATGCGTTGCTGCCAACCAATCAGAATGTAGTATTTTTCAAAGCCATGTTATTCGCTGGAGGTGAATTTATTTCATGCAGGGGTACACAACAAGGGCCGATCCGTTTTAGGACCTTGTGCCAACTCCTGGTCTTAAGATATGATTGATTCAATTAAATAATTATCTTATCTGACATGAGTACCGGCTACAGCTGCAGACTGCAAGTGTATCCTCATGATTTTACTGTGCTCAAGTATATCATGGTCATCATTTTTTTCTACAGGAACATGTTGCCACCAGCACTGTCATTTGCGTTTCAGTACTGGGCAAGACATACACATCACTGGTAGTTAATAAATTAAGTTGATTAAAAATAACTATAAATAGAACACAAAATATCTGAGTCATGTACAAATGGTAGAACATGCAGTTTGTGGCAGTAGAATTATCCTCAGGAAGACATGTGCATGCAGCACACGTCCTCCGCCTGTAGATGGCGCAATTACTACAGTAAACATGGCAATCACAGCTAATCGGCATCGCGACGCTAGTTATAAACTCACTCTGCCAACCTCTCTCTCTTTGACACAGAGAGCCTGAGTTTACTGTAGGCCTACGGGAAGCCTTTTTTTTCGCTAGATGAGTATGGCGGGTTCTTGAATTCATGAACCAACTTTGTTAGATCCTTTAGCCTACAGGGGTGACATGGCTCAGGCAGTAAGAGCAGTTGTCTGGCAGTTGGAGGGTTGCCGGTTCGATCCCCTGCCCAGGCTGTGTCGAAGTGTCCCTGAGCAAGACACCTAACCCCCAAATGCTCCCGACGAGCTGGTCGGTGCCTTGCATGGCAGCCAATTGCCATCGGTGTGTGAGTGTGTGTACGAATGGGGGAATAAATTGTACAGCGCTTTGGATAAAGCCGCTATATAAATACCAACCATTTACCATTTACATAATTTCAGAGTGTAACAGGCCTGTTTAAAGCAGGTGCGCACCTACTGCACGATATCTAAAGGGGAACAGAGTTTTACAGCCATGCAGCCCCACAAACCTCCATGACCAGCAGCTTCAGCCCACATGTATTATACAAGTCACAAAATGGCTGCCGCTTAATTGCCTCACAATGTGCTTTCTTTGCTTAAATATACAAATTTCTTTGTAGTGAATGCAGGAATAAGTAATGAATGAAGAATGAATGGCCAACTTATTATTTTTTAGTTTACAGTATTTTTTTGTGTGCCTATACATATCATACAGTATGGATGTGAACATCAAATTAAAGTCTGCCTTTTAACCTCACATGCATGCTTTTATTTCAAATCCTATGTGCTGGAGTAGAGAGCCAAAGCAACACAAGTTGTGTCATTGTCCAAATACTAAGATGATAAATGTATAGAAGTTGGCCTCGGAAGTTGTGTTGTCATTCCCTTTGGAAATATCTACAGTACGGTAGATAATAAATAAATAAAAATCCTATCCGATTACTGAAATCCAATCCAAAAAAACTTTGGAAAAACTGGGCCTTGGGGATTAAGTGACTCCAGTTAGGTGTTGGAGTGGCGAGAAAAGTGGTGTCATTGCGCTCTCCCACCACCAGAGAGCGCAGGGGAGCTCCTGAGTCTTTCCCCCCCCCATTCTGACGGTGGATGCGTACATTACCTGAAGCTCCTGACCCGTATCTGCATGACTGTATGCACTGCACTGCTGCCACACGATTGGTCGATTGGATAATGGCACGAGTAAGTGCTCGGTGAGCGTACGCAGCCAATCACACAGCGAGGAGGGGAGGAGGAGGTGTGGCCTGGAAAGCATGCCTGGCTGATGAGAGAGGCCAGACTGAAGGTGGCAGTCACGCAAATAACCGCACATTACAGGTGGCGTGCAGAAGAGCATCTCTGTAAGTGGATCGGCAACAAACAAACGCCTAATAAAGTGCCAGCTGAGTGAATGCTACGTGTGCTATGCGCATGCTATCTGTCAGGTATTTGCTCTATGCTATATGTAAATTATATGTAAAAAAAATAAATAAATAAAATAGGCCCTGGTCCTTATCTTTGTTGTACGGGTAGCAATTGAAATTGTACTTCCCTCTAGGGTCTTTCAGCGCACTTATCCCTGGTTATGGGTATGCACTTTGACGCATAAGAGCGTCTGCCAAATGCCATTAATGTAATGAAATGTAAATTATTTTACTATTCTGTGTGGTATTGCTACTTCTTGGCCAGTCCGTCTGACTGTTCCACAAGGGTTCAAGTTTGTGATCTATGCGATCACTCTCGGACTCTAGGAGCCGTAGTTCCCTTTAGGGTTTTCAGTGCACTTGTCCCTGGTTTTGATTTTCACTGTAAATGTTTCAAGCGAGTGTTTCAATCCCAAACGGTGAGTGCTTGTCCCAGGTCACCGCTCAGTGTGACATGGCTCAGGCAGTAAGAGCAGTCGTCTGGCAGTCAGAGGGTTACCTGTTCGATCCCCCACCCGGGCTGTGTTGAAGTGTCCCTGAGCAAGACACCTAACCCCCAAAATGCTCCTGAAGAGCTGGTCAGCTGAAGCATCAATTGTACAGCGCTTTGGATAAAAGGCGCTCTATAAAAATGCCAACCATTTACCGTTTAGGTCTGCTGCAGCACATCCAGCCACATTACTGCCTCGTCCCCCTCCTCATCCCCGCCAATCACCGTCCTCTTGGGCGCCCCCTACAGGGCAGGAGACGCCAGTGTGGCGGGGCTCACAGTGGCCCTGCGGGACCTAGTGCAGGTACTGCCGACAGTAGTCCTCCGCAAAGTAGAACTCGCCTGCCTCCCTGATCGCCGTGGTGACGGGGCCGGGCCGTAGCCCTCCGTGGCCAACACCTGCACAGGTAAAAGCATAGAACTCCCTTTGTTACCGTGGAGCTAGTTGGAGGCAGTGGCTTTGCTTATTTACAACACTGCCATTTTCCTGAGCCGGGGAGTACGACTGCGGTCCTCGAGGGCCGGTCTGCGTGCTAGTTTTTGTTCTAACCAATTGCCGTGTTTTTAATTTGCTGACAGCTCAATATATTTCTCTGGTCAAGCCTGTACAGTAAAATCATTAGGATACACTTACAGTCTGCAGCTGTAGCCAGTACTCATACACATGTCAGATAAGATATCCATCCATCCATCCATCCATTATCTGAACCCGCTTATCCTGATCAGGGTCGCGGGGGGGCTGGAGCCTATCCCAGCATACATTGGGCGAAAGGCAGGAATACACCCTGGACAGGTCGCCAGTCTATCTCAGGGCACACACACCATTCACTCACACACTCATACCTATGGGCAATTTAGACTCTCCTATCAGCCTAACGTGCATGTCTTTGGACTGTGGGAGGAAACCGGAGTACCCGGAGGAAACCCACGCAGACACGGGGAGAACATGCAAACTCCACACAGAGAGGCCCCGGCCGACGGGGATTCGAACCCAGGACCTCCTTGCTGTGAGGCGGCAGTGCTACCCACCGCACCATCCGTGCCGCCCAGATAAGATATGATTGAGTCAATTAAATAATTAAGACCAGAAGTTGGCACACAATCGTGAAACGGATCGGCCCTTGTTGTGCTCCCCAGTTCTACACAAGAGGCAATTACACAATTTTTTTGGGAATACTTAATGTTTCCTGAAGCCATTGTGGTTAAGTACTGTGGCACAGGGGTACAACGGCAGGGCCCCAAGTCCCAATCAAACACACAGCTTTTGGGTTACAAGTCCACGACTCTAAACAGTGCACTATGGCTATAATCAGCAGGACAGACGTTAAGTGCTTTGCTGCCCTCCAGTGGTGAATAGGGGGACTGCACACGTTGAATGCGGGACGTGTGCAGTTACCCTTTTCACCACTGGAGGGCAGCAAAGCACTTATTGATTCACAATGAAGCAGTTGGCATATAACAAAAAAAACAAAAAAAAAAACACCACACTTCCTTGAAGAAACGTAGCAAAGATCTGCTGCTGCATGTAATCCCACTTTCCCCACAAACTAAACAATGCGTATATTAGGCGGCCTGTAGCGTAGTGGTTAAGGTAAATGATTGGGACAGGCAAGGTTGGTGGTTTTAATCCCAGTGTAACCACAATATGATCCGAACAGCAGTTGGGCCCTCGAGCAAGGCCCTTAAACCTGGATTGCTGCTTAGTCTAATCAACTGTATGTTGCTCTGGATAAGAGTGTCTGCCAAATGCCAATAATGTAATGTAATATATATACACTCACCAAGCACTTTATTTGGAACATTTTTACTTTATTACACCTTCTCAGTCATGCAGTTATCTAATCAGCCAATTGCATGGCAGCAGTGCAATGCATACAATCATGTAGATATGGGTGAGGAGCTGCAGAGAATGGTGCAAAAAACAAAAAACATCCTGCGAGCAACAGTTCTGTGGGCATAAATGCCTTGTTAATGAGAGACGTCAGAGGAGAAAGGCCAGACTGGTAAAGGCTGACAGGAAGGTGACAGTGACATAAATAACCACACATTAGAGCAGTGGTATGCATATGTGTGTAAGTAGTTAGGTGTGTGTACATTACAGTGCTGCTTTCTGTTTGTGGAGCTGTGGTGGCAGTAAGGCTCCTAACCACTGCATCCTGTCCATTGCCCACTACTTCCTGTTGTACCTACCCTGTTTGGGGCTGGGGCTGTTAAGGGGGACATTCACTATTCGTGGTTTAGGCAGAAAGACTTTTGAGAAGTACTTCTGCTTTTGGTTTTTGTGTTTTGACTCTTTTTGAAAAATCCATCTTGCTGATTATACCGAGAACTTCCTGCTGTGTGCTGTGCTTGTAAAAATAATTGTAATTATGCTTAAAACATTTTTTAATAAATCGTCATAATAATAAAATAGAACAATAAACTCAGTTACATTTGATTCTGCTGAAGAGAGAAGAGCTCTTCCTGTCCGACCGGGAAAACGCAGTTTTGCTGTTATTCTGACTCAATGATGTCAGAGCCATAAGTGAAGGGTGTAAACCCCATGCTAACCCAATGACGGAATTTAGCCAGGGCTGAATTTGCATGCTTGTCCTTCTGGTGTTGCTGGAAGAATATTAGTAGGGTTAAATAATAATGGCCGCTATGCGGAGAGTCTAGATCAGCTAATGAATAAACCACGTTACAAAGACAGTAGTACCACTCTGCCTTCCGCTCTTTACTGGTCCGGCTGACCAAGAATCTCTACAGTAGGGCCAATACATTCACCTTCGTTATCTGACTCCATTTAAGATATAATTTAGAAATTTGGGTTTGAAACATACGCAAACCTCGGGAGTGATTACACTCGACTCTTACCTGCGCCACCATTACTCAATATATGCTCCCGGGATTAGCATTATTGCTGAATCTCAGTTCGGCGGAGAAACTCAGAGGCTGAGGGTCTAGCCAACACAATACATGTACTGTATTGACATGATAGTTGCGAGCCCAGGTCGGCGTGCATTTAGAGGGCTCCTTAGAGCTAACTTGACAGGAACCGGCGTAGAAACGCCCATGGGTTCCCTTCGCATCAAATTACAAGAGCCATGCACCACCAATCCTTTGGGCCGAACTTGGCTGCCTTTCCCAGCTTGGAAACACCACTAAAGTAACAAGCCACTGATCAGTTGGTCTTTGGTCAATATTGTCCCCCTAAGTATTCAGTCGTAATTTAGGCTGAAAAAGGTACAAGATGAATTAGATTCATGGAGATCACGCAAGTTACAAACAAAATAATTTATTTGCAGACAGGTAGGTTATTAGCTTTTGAATACTTCCTTGCTTTTATGCCAAATCACATGTTTGAACCAGGCGGCAGTGCCATAAATCAACCTGGAGGGGTGGTCAAAACTGGAATTTAGACCCCCCACCCTTGGGGGCTGTTAAGTAGGGAAATTGAGATGATTCCCAGAGCGGACATGGAGATTTTCCCTTCAGTTTATTAAACTCCATTTGGTATGAAATGTATCTCATCTGATTCCTTGATTTTACTGGATCACATCCTTACCAAACAGATTACCCTTATGTTTTATTATGTTGCAGTTATCATGAAACTTCCCTCCTGATTATTATACTTTTGTTTGATTTGCACTCCATTGTACGTCGCTCTGGATGAGAGTGTCTGCTAAATGCCTTGTAATGTAAAGTAAATGTAATGAGGTTCAGCTGTTGTTCATACCAAACCTCAGAATGGGGAAGAAATGTGATCTCAGTGACTCTGACCGTGGAATGATTGTTGGTGCCTGCCGAGGTGGTTAGAGTATCTCAGAAACTGCTGATCTCCTGGGATTTTAACGCGCAACAGTCATGAGAGTTTACAGAATGTGAATTCATAATAAAGTGCTCACTGAGTGTTCATTGTATTACATGTATTTTGGAAAATGCAACACTATGAATAAAGCTTATAATTCCTTTTTTTAATTGTAGGGCCTTCATGTTTTGAACTGCATCACATGTTTAATTCATGCAGAGAGAAGTTAACTTCCTCTGTGGTCTGTGGTCAGGTGCTTCATGTCTGACATGAAGGGCGACATGGCTCAGGCAGTAAGAGCAGTCGTCTGGCAGTTGGAGGGTTGCCGGTTTGATCTCCCGCCAGGGCTGTGTCGAAGTGTCCCTGAGCAAGACACCTGACCCCTAAATGCTCCAGACGAGCTGGTCGGTGCCTTGCTTGGCAGCCAATCGCCGTTGGTGTATGAGTGTATAGGTGAATGAGAAGCATCAATTGTACAGCATTTTGGATAAAGGCGCCATATAAATGCCAACCATTTACCATGAAGCCATTCCACCCACAGCCACACAGAGCCCAGCAGAGTCCCTCACTGCACCCCACTCACTGGGCACAAGAGTACTATCACCTAATATAAAACATGCACCCTGCTCTCACTCAGATACAGAGCCGAGCAGAGCCCCTCACTGGGCACAAGAGTACTATCACCTAATATAAAACATGCACCCTGCTCTCACTCAGACACAGAGCCCAGCAGAGCCCCTCACTGGGCACAAGAGTACTATCACCTAATATAAAACATGCACCCTGCTCTCACTCAGGCACAGAGCCCAGCAGAGCCCCTCACTGGACACAAGAGTACTATCACCTAATATAAAACATGCACCCTGCTCTCACTCAGACACAGAGCCCAGCAGAGCCCCTCACTGGGCACAAGAGTACTATCACCTAATATAAAACATGCACCCTGCTCTCACTCAGACACAGAGCCCAGCAGAGCCACTCACTGGGCACAAGAGTACTATCACCTAATATAAAACATGCACCCATCAGCTCTCACTCAGACACAGAGCCCAGCAGAGCCCCTCACTGGGCACAAGAGTACGGTGGCCCAGAAGGACATTCGTTGCTCTCAGAACTGTTTACATGATATGATAAGCAGCTCTTATTAACATCCATCCATCCTTCCATCCTTCCATCATCATCATAACCTGCTTATCCTGAACAGGGTCACGGTGGGGCTGGAGCCTATCCCAGCATACATTGGGCGAAAGGCAGGAATACACCCTGGACAGGTCGCCACCCTGGACTCATACCCACAGGCAATTTAGACTCTCCAATCAGCCTAGCCTGCATGTCTTTGGACTGTGGGAGGAAACCGGAGTACCCGGAGGAAACCACGGGGAGGACATGCAAACTCCACACAGAGAGGCCCCAGCCGACTGGGATTCGAACCCAGGACCTCCTTGCTGTGAGGCGGCAGTGCTACCCACTGCACCATCCGTGCTGCCCTCTCTTATTAACAGTGCCAGAATTTACTTTGGTCCAATTCAAAAGGTCCCTTAAATATCATTACATTTAGCAAGGCATCATTTTTAATTTCGCAAGAAAAAACAACAGGGTCAGGCAACACTTCAAGAAGTGTTCAAGAAATCAATAGAGGTGAGAGTTGGGAGATTGTAAACATTTATTCGTGTTTTTCTTTTTTTTCCTTCCGTATTTACTTATTCTTTGGAAATAACTAGAATATATGTATACTAATGCATTTGCACATATATAGACATAACATATGTGCGTACACAATGTGTACATGTATAGTGTATACCTGTATAGCTGCAGAGAATGGTGCAAAAAACAAAAAACATCCAGTGAGCAACAGTTCTGTGGGCATAAATGCCTCGTTAATGAGAGACGTCAGAGGAGAAAGGCCAGACTGGTAAAGGCTGACAGGAAGGTGACAGTGACATAAATAACCACACATTAGAGCAGTGGTATGCATATGTGTGTAAGTAGTTAGTTGTGTGTACATTACAGTGCTGCTTTCTGTTTGTGGAGCTGTGGTGGCAGTAAGGCTCCTAACCACTGCTTCCTGTCCACTGCTTCCTGTTGTCAGGGGCTGTAGAAAATAGAAAAGTAGCTCTGCACCAAGAGTTTGATTACATTACATTACATAATTGGCATTTGGCAGATGCTCTAATCCAGAGCGATGTACAGTTGATTAGACTAAGCAGGAGACAATCCTCCCCTGGAGCAATGTAGGGTTAAGGGCCTTGCTCAAGGGCCCAATGGTGAGGCGGATCTTATTGTGGCTACACCGGGATTAGAACCACCGACCATGCATGTCCCAGTCATTTACCTTGACCACGACTGCTACAGGCCACTCCTACTGCTGTTATTACTACTATTACGACTGAACAGAAATGCTGTTATTTTGATTGAATGAGAGCGATAAAAACAAAAACGATTGCTTAAAATAAACCATGCATGCTGGCCCCAATCAGACACAAAGCAAATCACTGAAGGTGTTTTCTTCTGTGCATTCAGTTCATAAAAAAGCGTAAGTACGGAAGGGCTGCAGCAGCCGGAAGCTCTATATTTATATTTAGTGTGACTACCTTGTTCTCACCTTCAGTCCTGCTGCTCTGTCAGTCAGGCTGTTTCACATTCATTTCACAAAACACTGAGCCCTGATCCACAAAGCCCCAAACCTCTCTCCTGGTAAGTGTTTTATCACATCATTGAATTTCATCAAAATTATGTTCCAATATTTTTTGGGACAAGAATTTTAAACTTGGATCAAATTTACAAAGAAAGTCCTTTTTCTGGTGAGAAATTATTGAATAAATGTAAAAACTGTCTGTTTATTCCAGACAAATATCAGTCTATTTGTGCAAGTGTCAGGTTTTGGGGACAGAGGAACCAAGTGCAGACTCAGGGGTTAAGAGAAATGGCAGGTTTAATGAAGGCAGGCAGATAAGGGGCAGGCAGAGCGTAATCCAAACAGGCAAAGTTCAAAAACCTAGTGGTCAGTCCAAACAGGGCAGAGGTACAAAGATCATAGAAAAGGACTTAGAAACTGAAATAATAATAGGAAAAGAGGCATGAATGTGACAGACAGAGAATACACACAGTGTAACAGCACAATAACTCACTGTGTGCTCTTGTGTAGCATCTCTTACGATGAGAGTATAGAGAATACTCACACAGTGTAACAGCACAATAACTCACTGTGTGCTCTTGTGTAGCATCTGTTACAATGAGAGTATAGAGAATACTCACACAGTGTAACAGCGCAATAACTCACTGTGTGCTCTTGTGTAGCATCTGTTACAATGAGAGTACAGAGAATACTCACACAGTGTAACAGCACAATAACTCACTGTGTGCGCTTGTGTAGCATCTGTTACAATGAGAGTATAGAGAATACTCACAGTGTTCTTCCCTGCCATTCATTTTTACAGTGTAAAATAATAACTCATATCTGTATTCGTGTCTCATATATCTGATGCAGCCATGCTCTTCAACACCTTTATAGCCCTCCTGTCTGTGTCAGGTAAAGTGCTCATTAAAGTTTTATTTTTATTTTTTTAATGCAGTTACAATGTTTCAGTGCTAAATAAATAAATAAATATAAAATATCTATGTATCTATGTAAATATATAAAATC
This sequence comes from Conger conger, assembly GCF_963514075.1. Taxonomy (NCBI): domain Eukaryota; kingdom Metazoa; phylum Chordata; class Actinopteri; order Anguilliformes; family Congridae; genus Conger; species Conger conger. The sequence goes on along the minus strand of NC_083760.1, from coordinate 91,672,881 downwards.
TATGTAAATATTTTTGGTTTCTTTCATGTTTAACATTGTTCTGTGTTAAATGTAAGTTCATATATATACATGCTTTTGCAAAACAAAATTTAATGTTCCGTCATGCCAATAAAGCAACATGAAGGGAAAGGAAAGAGCGAGAGAGACAGAGAGAGAGAGAATTTTACATTTTTTAATGATGAAGTTACTCTTCATACCCAGCTTTGAACCTGAGATAGAATTCAGTACAGTTGTTATGAAGTCATAATCTTCATTTCCATTAATTTAATCCATGATCTGTAATGAGTTGTGTGTGTGTGTGTGTGTGTGTGTGTGTGTGTGTGTTTATGTGTGTGCGTGTGTGTGTGTGTGTGTGTGTTTTTCAGGTGTTCTTGGCCAGTACGGATGGGGAGTGACTTACAGCCCTGAGAGAATCTGTGCCTTAAAGGGGTCTTCAGTAGACATGCGCATCACTTACTTTCATCCCACATTTTATGACAAATTTTATGGACAATATTACATAGTGCAGAAAACATCCTGGTTTATTCGCCGGCGCCCTCCACAGGAGCCTGAAGACCTGTCCCGGGACCCAGAGTACTCTGGTCGTGTGGAGTACCATTGGAATCAGATCAGAGACTGTACTTTTAGAATAAAACAACTGAGACAAAGTGATTCACAAACATATCTCTTCAGGTTCCTGACAAACCATGATGGAGAATATACTGGCCTACCTGGTGTCTCATTGACAGTTACAGGTAACCATTTAATGCGATGAGCTCATAGGATTCTTCTCCCATATCTCTGAATGGAAGACTGGGGAAGGGAGGGATGTTTTTACAGTTTTCATTTGTTTGCAGCTCTACAGGTGAGGGTGAATCCTGGCTCAGTGACAGAGGGACAGAGTGTAACACTGACCTGTAGCACCACCTGCACTCTGACTGGCAGCCCAGCCTTCACCTGGTACAGGGACGGGTCTCCTCTGTCCTTCACCACCCAGACACACCAGCTCACAGCCAGCAGTGAAGATGGAGGCACATACTCCTGTGCTGTAAAAGGATCTGAGCTTCTCCCCTCCCCTGCAGTGGCTCTTACTGTGTACTGTGAGTACAAGAGGCCAGACTCATGTGTTTCACACTATTGGTGATGTTATCTTCACTGTAGAAATGTTTTACACATCACACAGGTTTCAAAGCATTCAGCCTAAATGTACTGTTAAATTCTACAGATTATCGTATGCCGCATGCTAATGCACAGATTCCACTTAAACTGCAACATGTGTTTAGTGATTTTATTTATTCGCTGAAACATGAATACTGGAAATAAATGCATAATTTCATGATTTGAAAGCACTATATATGTGCCAGAGTCCAGTTTATATTTCACATGAAACTAGGAACACTTCTTCCCTCTTCCAGATCGTCCTAAAAGAATCTCAGTCTCAGTGAGCCCCTCTGGTGAAATAGAGGAGGGCAGTTCAGTGACTCTGACCTGCAGCAGCGAGGCCAACCCACCAGTGCAGAGATACTCCTGGTTTCAGGAGAACAGAGCTGTACCCTCAGAGAGAGGAGGACCAGAGGCCAGCTACACCATTAACCACATCACACAGCAGGATGCTGGAGAGTACTACTGTGAGGCAGGGAATAGGCTTGGGACAAACATATCTCCTCCTAAACGTCTGGATGTGCAGTGTGAGTATATCAGCTTCAGACACATGGAGCAGAGAGAAGTCAGTATCTCCTGAGTGTCTGTGGGAAACTTCACAACAGTAAGACACTGAATCAACCAGTCAAGCTGGCCAGTGGAGGAGAAATCCATTACCTTACATTACATTATTGGCATTTCTTATCCAGAGCGACGTACAACAAAGTGCATATCCATAACCAGGGATAAGTTCGCTGAAAGACCCTAGAGGGAAGTACAATTTGAACTGCTACCTGTACAACAAAGATAAGGACGAGGGCCAATTTTTTATTTTTTATTTTTTTTAAACAAGAAACAAACAAACAGAGCAAAAGTGACCAAAGTTAACTATCAAAACACTGCTTACCTAGCCAACTAAAAAATACTGATACACATAGCAAGTCACAGAGACAACAATTAAGGTTCACAGGGAGGTAGGAAATCCAGTAGAAATATTACATTAACATGCAATGATGAATAAGCCAGATCATGCTGACATGTCTTAAGCCATACATGTGTAGTCTGAGTTTGCACAGGGCACTCAAGTTGTTGAAAATGTAATTTCCTGCTCAATTTGTAAGCTGGTCATACCTGGATTTTATGTTTTTTCTATTGATTTCAGATCCTCCAAAGAACATCTCAGTGTTAGTGAGCCCCTCTGGTGAAATAGAGGAGGGCAGTTCAGTGACTCTGACCTGCAGCAGCGATGCCAACCCACCAGTGCAGAGATACTCCTGGTTTAAGGAGTCTGGAGCTGGAGTCTGGCAGGCAGGATCAGGACAGAGTCTCAACTTTTCTTTTGTTCGCTCCTGGAGCAGTGGACAGTACTACTGTGAGGCAAAGAACACCCACGGAGCCCAGAACTCCACTGCTCTCCTGCTCACAGTGCAAGGTAAGGCCAGAACAACTTTAAGTTTCAGCCTACATGACAAAAATGATTTAGGCTAAAATACCTTGCCCATTGTTTCTTCACACATAAAATCAATCACTCAAAATGCATTCACTGAAATTGACCTAGTGATGAAGATGCTGGAAGATTGGTGGAATTAATGATTGTGACTAATATACATTTTTTAAATCCCAAATAAAGTGGTGTCATGTTCCAGTTTATTCCACTTCCCTTGCTGTTGCCGTCTGAACACACACCTTTGCCGGTCTCTCTCAAAGATGCTCCAAATAAGACAATTTGCTCCACATCAATATACTAAAAATAATTGTTTAATTCAACAAACATAGGCTAACATTAAATGCGCAGAGCAAGTTAATTCAGGAAACTCTTGCTGCAACAGCCAACCGTCGGTCGGCCTCAGCAAGCACATGTCCTCAAACTCAACCAATCACATACAAGCATCACTACATGTCCTCAAACTCACCCAATCACATACAGACATCACTACATGTCCTCAAACTCACCCAATCACATAGAGACATCACTATGTAAAACCTCACGCTAACCCAATGACGGAATTTAGCGGGGGGGAGGGGGGGGGCTGAAGGGGGTTTTGTGTGCTTGTCCTTCTGGCGTTGCTGGGAGAACATTAGTAGGGTTAATTATTATCCTCCGTACAAGAACAGAGCACAATTATGTTTAAGAATATCCTGGGTCCGTTGCCACGGGTCGGATATGGATTGACCTGCCCTATACCCCGCTTACAGCTGGCCAGAAACGGATCAGTACAATTCTTATTATACTCCGTTCTCAAACGGGGCCGTATTGTACGCTTAGTGGTTACTATAGTTTTACTCGTTTATCTGACTCCATTTAAAATATAATTTAGAAATTTGGGTTTGCAACTTACGCGGACCTCAGGAGTGATTACATTCGATTTGTACCCGCGCCACCATTACTCAATAGATGCTCCCGGGATGAGCATTATTGCTGAAATCTCAGTTCGGTGGAGAACTCAGAGGCTGAGGGTCCAGTCAACACAATACATGCAAACCTGCCATGATAGTTGCGAGCCCAGGTTGGTGTAGCATTAACTGGGCTCCTTAGAGCTAATTTGGCAGGAACCAGCGCCGTAACGCCCAGGGGTTCCCTTCACACCAAATCACAAGAGCCGTGCGTCCCCCGACCCTTTAACGGACAGAAACTTGCTGGCCTCACAGCTTAGAACTATCACAGATGCACCACGCCGCCGATTGGTCGGTCTTTAGCCACCATTTCCCCCTGTGTATTCAGTTGTAATTTAGGCTGAAAAGGTACAAGATGAATTAGAGTCATGGAGATCACGCAAGTTACAAACAAAATTGTTTATTTGCAGACAGGTAGGTTATTAGCTTTAGAATATCACAGTCAATTACAAAATACACAAATTAAGAATAGCGATAGAGTAAATAATCATACCTAGCCTGCGTTGGCTACACACAAACAAAGAGTATAGAATATGCCATGTATGGGAAGCCGATTACGATCTTCCGCTACTACACATACATACATACATACACAAGACATGTTGTGTAGGAAGTCGAATACGATCTTCCTGATACTTACATACACGTACAATATGCTGTGTGGGAAGTCGAATACAATCTTCCCAGATTGGTCTGTCTCCCTTGCTTTTATGCCAAATCATACGTTTGGAACCAGGCGGCAGTGCCATAAATCAACCTGGAGGGGTGGTCAAATCTGGAATTTAGACCCCCCACCCTTGGGGGCTGTTAAGTAGGGAAAATTAGATGATTACCAAGAGAGGACATGCAGGTTTGAAACTAAACGTATTAAATTCCATTTGGTATGAAATGTATCTCATCCGATTCCTTGATTTTATCAGATCACATCCATACCAAATAGATTACCCTTATGTTTTATTATGTTGCAGTTATCATGAAACTTCCCTCCTGATTATCCATTTTACATGCAATTCCTGTTACCATAACATAAGACTTAATGCAATAATACAAGGATCACATGGGCAATGTTTTCAAGGTGTTACCGGGTCTATTTACTAGCTTAATAGCAGTTTTGAATATTTAATCAAGGAGAGCAGTCACTGGTGTAATGGCAGCAGTGCCCAAATGAGGGCACTGTGGCATTACATTATTGGCATTGTCCGGAGTCTTCCCCCTTGGAAGTGACCAGGTATGGGGTCACAGGGAGGTCACCAATGTTCTGGAGGATTCTTTTCCCATGACCCAACTGCCCTTGGACCACTCATACATCTTAACTCCCCAACAGGTAGTCTAAACAACATTGAAACCCCAGCTCTCAGGCCCCTCACAAATGGCAGCCCTTCCTGACCACTATGCTACAGGCCGCCCCATCATTCATAATAACTGCATTATGCTGTAAATATGTCTTTGTGCCTCTCATGGTAATATACCTTTTGAATAAACCTGATTTGAGTGAATGAAAGGAATGGAGACACCCCAGACTGTTTGGTTTCTTCTCCTTATCTCCAAAATCCAGGCCTTTGTTCTTGACCCTAAAAGTGAGTCACCCTTCTATAATTTACAGCCAGGCCCACCAGGCAGGGGGCTAAAACACATCTACAGAGACAGCGTTTGTCCAGTTTCCCCTCGGCTACTGAATGGTTATGCGATCAAAGGTAGACTGTTACAAAAACTAGACCATTGCACCAGTCGCACTGAACCAATCAGAATAACACCAAACATTACTATATTCTGACCTGGGATTATCATGAAACATCTTTATACATCTCCAGTATTCTGTACTCAAACCTGTCGGGAATGTGAGAAAAGGGGGGCCCCCAGGGCCCAAGAAGGCGCCTCTAAGAATCCTTCTCTAGCTCTCCCCCTCATGTGTGCCAACAGTGGGGGCTGTATGCTCCAGGAGGGGGAAGTCAGCAAGCTGACCAGCGCATCACACCAAAGGTTACTTATGACTGGCTTACAACTACATGTCCTCAAACTCAACCAATCACATACAGACATCATTACATGTCCTCAAACTGAACCAATCCCACTGACCGATCACAAGTGTGCACAAATTATAGTAAATGTGCCGTACATTCTAGCAAACGTACTGCAGGCATAGATGGGTTTGTTCCCACATTTAGAAACTTTCACCTTCTAATGCCTTGGATGTTAATGCTTTCTATCAATCAGTTTCCCAAAGGTTCTTTTTATATTCACAGTTTATTATTTTAATTATTATTATTATTATTATTATTATTATTATTATTATTATGGTGTAATTTAGATTTGTTGGAGTTCTTTTTCTCATCTGGTTTAAAAATTTTGTTTTTGTTTTTTGAAAACAAAAAAACAGTCGCAATTAGAGAGCACGGAGTGCCGTGTTGTGAAATGACCACGGATACATCATGACTGACACTGGTGCATCTCTCTGACTTTGTGTAGGAGGTCGGTCCTTGACTGTGGTTGCAGCAGTGGGGGCTGTGGCAGTGGCGGCCATTTTGGCTCTTGTGTTTCTTGGTGTCGTCTGTGTGAGGTACGTGGCTGAAAATCTGTGCCAGTTCACAGTCACTCATGAATGATGTCGGATTAGACTTGCGGTGTAAAAACGAGCGTAAGATGGTATTTCTATAGAATGATGTTGTCATGTGCTAAATATTGATGCCATACCCCCCTCTTATGTCTGGGTTGTGCTTAGACCACTGCATCATTAGTTATTTTGGACTTTTGCACTGGGTTTTGATTTTCTTCATACATTCTAGTGTTTTTCTCTCTATAAGCAGGAGGAAACGATCCATAAATGAGGAGGTGAGTCAATCAAAATGAAATATATTACATAGATGTATGTGTTTTTGTGTATACAGTATACACTCAGGGACCACTTTCTTAGGTGCACCTTTCTAGTATTGATTTTATATTTTCTGGTTTGTGGTCTTTTGATGTGCATTGTGCCTTTGTTTGTTTGGATTTTCAGCTGGTTTTTTAAACTCTGCCTTTGATTATTCTTTTGATTACCCGTATGTACCTGTCCACCTCCATTACAACAATTGCCTTTTCACATTATCACTGAGTCTGCTCATGATTATTCTGTCCTGAGTGCCTATAGACTACTGGCTAAGGTGCTTGTAGTCTTGTGGCAAAGGTGCCTATAGACTACTAGCTAAGGTGCTAGTAGTCTTGTGGCTAAGGTGTCTATAGACTACTGGCTGAGGTGCTTGTTGTCTAGTGGCTAAGGTGCCTATAGACAACTGGCTACGGTGCTTGTTGTCTAGTGGCTAAGGTGCCTATAGACTACTGGCTAAGGTGCTTGTAGTCTAGTGGCTAAGGTGCCTATAGACTACTGGCTAAAGTGCTTGTTGTCTAGTGGCTAAGGGGCTTATAGACTACTGGCTAAAGTGCTTGTTGTCCAGTGACTAAGGTGCCTATAGACTACTGGCTAGGGTGCTTGTTGTCTAGTGGCTAAGGTGCCTTTAGACTACTGGCTAAGGTGCTTGTAGTCTAGTGGCTAAGGTGATGCCTTGATGACTGATGACTTGGACCTGGAAGGTTGGTGGTTCAAGCCCTGGTGTAGCCACAGTACGAATAGAGCAGTTGTTTGGCCTTCACCCCACACTGCTCTGCTTAGTCTAATCAACTATAAGTCGCTTTGGAAAACATGTCCACTAAATAACTGCAATATGAAAATGAACAGGAACTTTCCGCTGAACATTCCCATCTTTTTCCCTGCCTGTTCTTCACCCTGCAGGGGAACAGCCCCGTGGATGACAACACTGCAGGGATGCCAGTGAGCCACACTGAACCCCAGGGTACAGACAAAGGCAACGGGGAAGGTTCCTTCTACTCCACTGTTCATGCTGCCAACACCCGCACCCAGCAATACCTTCTATACTCCGCTGTTCAACCTGCCCACACCCGCACCCAGCAAGACCTTCTACACTCCACTGTTCAAAAGCCTCTCCCTGAGTGTGAGGACGATGTTCAGTACGCCAGCATCCAGTTCCTGCCCTCCCGTGCTGCCCCCAGGTGAGCATACCCCCTCATTACACTCCCTGTGCTGACTGTGGCTGTGCCAGCTCTTCTGTTTAGCCCAGTCTTCATCAAACAGCCGACTTGAGACGGGGCAAAACCAGACGGGATCGTTTTAGAACGTTTTATGAAGAAAGTCTTAGTGGTGTGTACTGTCCAGTTTTGGAGCGTCTGCTCTCGTCGGGTAGCGTTTCCCAAACTGACCACGTCAATGGCGGCCTGTTGCGTAGTGGTTAAGGTAAATGACTGGGACACACAAGGTCGGTGGTTCTAATCCCAGTGTAGCCACAATAAGATCCGCACAGCCGTTGGGCCCTTGAGCAAGGCCCTTAACCCTGCATTGCTCCAGGGGAGGATTGTCTCCTGCTTAGTCTAATCAACTGTACATCGCATCACAGCGGATTGGAGAGGACGGTGGTGTGGGAGGAGTCTCTCATCAAACTGTGAACTTGTGTTAATGTTGTTAAAACAACATCACGGTACCCAATAAAAAATATAGTCAATACAACGGTAACGGTGGCTAGCTAAACACAATACACATATGACGGTCACTAGAAGAAACATGAACCGCCAAGCACGCAGTCGTTGTTATGGAAACATTTATTTGTTTACTTGCCGCTTTGGTGCGGACTGCCTCGTTTTTACTCGCCCGTGGAGCTTTCTCCCGGCTCGCAGGCTAATCACCTGATCCAGACGCATCTTTTGATTGGCTCTTCTTTTCACCTTTTGCTCCTCCTCTTTTGACCCGCCTGCAGTGTGACCTCAGCCGATGACATCACAGTGATGTACTGACTGACTGAAGCAGAATTCCAGAAGGCTGTTTTGTAGCTGAACTTCCTGCAGCTTGTGCTTCGTGTAGCATGCAGTGCACTCTCAGAAATAAAGTCCATAAAAAGATACAAAGAGAGATACAAGAGTTTATGAGAGTTTAAATGAGCTGTTTTCTCCACGCAGGTCACCAGCAGTGAAGGAAGACTGTGCTCTCTACACCACGGTGCGGAAACATCAAACATGAAAATAAACCGCCAGATCTCTCGTCCCACAAACCACAGTGTGCATATGGGTATATCTTTGATGAGCGTTTATTAAAATCAGCAATCATACGTCTGATCGGTGATGTGCTGGATGAGCGTTTATTAAAATCAGCGATCATACGTCTGATCGGTGATGTGCTGGATGAGCGTTGATTAAAATCAGCGATCATACGTCTGATCGGTGATGTGCTGGATGAGCGTTGATTAAAATCAGCGATCATACGTCTGATCGGTGATGTGCTGGATGAGCGTTTATTAAAATCAGCGATCATACGTCTGATCGGTGATGTGCTGGATGAGCGTTTATTAAAATCAGCGATCATACGTCTGATCGGTGATGTGCAGGATGAGCGTTTATTAAAATCAGCGATCATACGTCTGATCGGTGGGCATGCAGGCCATTCAGGACTGGAAGAGCAGACATACCGTCTGAGTGACAGATCAGGGAACAAACCGCTCCAGTCGTCACACTGAAGATGAGACTCTGGGACTCTTTCAGGTACTTTATCCACTTTACCTCCAGGTCAACTCCTCATCAACTCAGGTCACATGGCTGGGATGACTGTGGTGATTGGCTCTTCAAACGTGCGCTCAAAATGATCATTCATTTGACATTCTGTGACCTGGATATGCGAAACACCCCCATGTCTTCATATCGCATACAAGATATCGTCAAAATTCCATTTTATTTTCTTAACAAGCTGTAATTTGTTACAACTAAGACATTTGCTGGATTAATAGGCTTTTTATCTGCATGTTTAACCTTAGCTATTGATTTTATGGGCCAATTGTTATAACCTGTCGCAATGTTTACATTTCTTTTAATTTATTTGTGGATGTGGACGCAGAAACATCGACCAATTTAAATTCGATTTCTAAACCGGCACACAATATAATTTTTGCGAAAAGATTTTGAGCAGTAATTAGGCAACATACCTGGATAACTGTGTGAATAAACTAGGCCCTTTTCCCTGCCTATACACATTATCGTGGCTGCCAACCAATTAAGTATTTCGCCAAGCAATTTGATTCGCAGAATGTGAGTTTAAGGTTTAATCCTGGTTCCTTATGCCATCATCACTGTCATTTGCATTTCAGTACTGGGCAAGACATACATATCACTGGTAGTTCATAAATGAAGTTAATTTAAACTATAAATACCAAAAAAAGAACACAATATAATTCTGATTCACTCTTTTGTGGTAGTACATTTTCCTCAGGATAGATGCATGCAGTGCATTTCATTTTCCTGTAGATGGCAGTATTGCTACTACTGTAAAGGAGTCAAACTCAAACAAGGAGTAAATTTGAGGTCTGTCCCAAGATATTTTATGAAGCAAGATTAAATAAAGTAGGTTGGGAAATTGGTTTTACGTAGGGATACTGGACTTCTGGGTGTTTTGACAATGATTGGTGTCTACATATCAAGCCTCACATTAATATGAATCTCTGCTGCTTTTTACAGTTTATACATGCATTGAAGCCTCAGCAGGTAGCAGATGTAGTTCTCATTAGCAGTGCATTCGCGGTTTCACTTTAGAAGTCGAGACGTCCCGTCTCTGGAAGCACATTTTCACTCATTTACTCATCTCACATGAAGACAATGGTCATTAATTTAGAGATGGAGATACTTCAAATTAAATTAAAACAACAAACAATAATTAAGATATTCACATCTGTGAATTAGGCGGCACGGATGGTGCAGTGGGTAGCACTGCCGCCTCACAGCAAGGAGGTCCTGGGTTCGAATCCCCGTCGGCCGGGGCCTCTCTGTGCGGAGTTTGCATGTTCTCCCCGTGTCTGCGTGGGTTTCCTCCGGGTACTCCGGTTTCCTCCCACAGTCCAAAGACATGCACGTTAGACTGATTGGAGAGTCTAAAATTGCCTGTGTGTATGAGTGTGTGAGTGAATGGTGCGTGTGCCCTGCGATGGACTGGCGACCTGTCCAGGGTGTATTCCTGCCTTTCGCCCAATGTATGCTGGGATAGGCTCCAGCCCCCCTGCGACCCTGATCAGGATAAGCGGGTTCAGATAATGGATGGATGGATGGACATCTGTGAATTAACAAATTGAATTTGTACATGTGCTTATGTGTGTGCATGCGTGTGTTTGGAGGCATGCGTGTTTGTGTTAGTGTGTCTATTTATCAGACCGTGTGTATACAGGAATCTTTACCAAACATATAGCTTCACTTCATTATCGGATATATGTTGGAATGGATAAGATCAGGAATTATGCTTGTAAAAAAATAAGTGCTATGACGTTTATTTTATGTTAAAGTATTGTGTTTAAATAAAGGACGATCAAAAGTCTCTCTTGCTCTCTCTCACATACAAACAAAGATTAAAAAAAAACACAAGACTCAGGTTCTAAGGCATTTCATTTATTCATATCATTTATGAACAAAGGAAGAATAAACTGTACATTATTGGCATCATCCTCATCATTATTTATTCAATATTATTATTATTTTTGCATTTGCAAGGAAGAATTTCGAGACAGTGGTTGTGAGTATGTTTCCATTTCCCTGATTGCAGTGAGTAACAGTGTTTATTTTAATTAGAAAACTAAAGCAAAGCAGAAAAGAGATTTAGCTTTAATCATTTGAAGAGTTGAACCCAGCACTCATAATGCAGACCTGCTCTTCTTGTTCCGTTCTGTTTGGGGCGAATCAGGGTTTAAACCTGCTGTACATCACCTCTCCTGGGACCAAACGCACAACTTAGGGCCTTTTCACAAAGCAGGGATACGGGGTAAGCTTGGTAATAAAACACAGAACCATCTTAAAACACGGACTCAAGTAAAAAGAGCTGTTCCAGGTTTTACTTATCCAAGCAAACTCAGTAATCCTGCTTTGTGGGTTTTACTCAGTGCACTTATCCAGCTAACTCAGTATTCCTGCTCTGTGGGTTTTACTCAGTGCAGTTATCCAGCTAACTCAGTATTCCTGCTTTGTGGGTTTTACTCAGTGCACTTATCCAGCTAACTCAGTATTCCTGCTCTGTGGGTTTTACTCAGTGCACTTATCCAGCTAACTCAGTAATCCTGCTCTGTGGGTTTTACTCAATCCTGCTTTGTTATACAGGCCCCAGATGTGCCTTTCTAAGACCGGACGGATGATCTCTTTTTCTGCTGGTTATTGTTCTCCACATTTACGCCCCTGCCTGGTCAGGATTGGTCCACCGCTATTGGCCTCAATGTCCATAGAAGTGTGCACACCTGAGTTCAGTCAGGTACGCCTCACACAAACCCACACAGGTACACAGTGCGGGGTGCCACCTGAGAGGCACCTGAGGCTGTAGCCAGAGCTCCGAATCTTACACTGCACAGGAAGGGGTGTGGCTTAAACACCCCAAACATGAAGAGGGTGTGGCTATACATCAACAGTGCTGCTGTCCACCCTTGGCCCCACCCATGTTTTAACACACTGTTTTGTCTTCATCTTACAATGCTTTGTTTTATCGACTCAGTTGTTACATGTTCTGATTTTACCAATTTAAGATAATATTTTAGTTTTAAATATGTTGCTTGATTGTGCACATTGATGTAATATGGTTTGTTTAAGCATTGTAAAGAACTGTAAACCTCTGGTCTCTATGAATAAAGTTTATTATTATTTCCGAACATTATAAAGCCTTCATGTTTTGCCTGCAAAAAAACAAAACAAAAAAAAAAAACCCTATCAGTGGGACGCTATGCTTAGAGGCGGGGGCTTGCCAGCTTGGAGGGCAGTAATTGGTGAATACTTTCTAATGGGAACGAAAGTATCAAAAAGCACAGCCGCCAAATAAATCCACACAATCCGTATGAAGAAAATGTGCATTTAAACGAGCCTTTTGTAATTCCACGTAGCGACATCACAAAGATACGCTTGTTTGCTTCAGCACGGGCCACCTTGTATCCGGAACGAATCAAATAACAGACTTCAGTTAGTTGGTGCTAACCAGCCAATCAGAACAGTGGTTCGTTCAGGTCAATGAGCCTTAAAGACTCACTTAGTCACTAAGACAGCCTGTTTTTGGTAAAGCTCATGAGAGGTGCTTGAGAATGGACATTTAAAACTGCATAGAGAAAACCACCAAACACCACCATATCAGGACCTAAAATATAACACTGGAAAATACACAAAATGGGACCTTTAAAATATTTTTATTGAACTGTAATGCTCATGTGGCTATATTCTGTATTGATTTTCATTCTTGGGTACTAATACGGAATAATGATTTTGCTTTATTTATATATACACAGTGAGCACTTTATTAGGTTAAACCTGTAAACCAGTGCATTAGTACAAATATCTAATCATGTACACTGAGCAAATTCATGCATAAAAGCATGCATGGTCAAGAGGTTCCTTTCTCACCACCTGCTCCACTCAGCTCCTTGTCCAAGCAATGGTCCTGTCCAGCCTGAACTATTGCAACTCCCTGCTGGCTGGCCTTCCAGCATCTGCCATCAGACCCTTACAACTGATCCAGAATGCTACAGCCTGTCTGGTATTCAATGTTCCCAGACATTCACATGTCACCCCCCTGCTCAGCAACCTCCACTGGATGCCTGTTATGGCTCGCATCGAATTTAAAACTTTGGTGCTCGCGTACCAGGCAGTTACGGGATCAGGCCCTGAATATATTCAATCACTTATCAAGACCTATACACCAACAAGATCCCTCCGTTCTGCCACTTCGTGCCGTCTGGCGCCTCCCCCTCGCCACACCTGCACTTCTCGCCCAGGACTGCTGTCTGTTCTGGCCCCACGGTGGTGGAATGACCTCCCGGTGGATGTCAGAACTGCAGAGTCTCTGACCTCTTTCAAGCGCAGACTGAAGACTCATTTCTTCAGGCTACACCTTTCCCTCCCTAACTCACCACCATGATTAGCCTTATATGTGCCATAGACTGAAATGTCCACTAATACAGTTGTATAGATATTGTTGATTTTTGTATTAGCTATTGTATTGTTGTACTCGGGGTATTCTAGCTGCCAACTGTGGTATGCTAGTTTGGTAGTTGACGTATTCTTCAAGTTTTCCGATTATATCTGTATGGTTACACTAGGACTTGGAACTGTACTGTCCTCTCAGGTCCTCTTCGCACTTGTACTTGTGTTTGATTTGCACTCCATTGTACGTCGCTCTGGATGAGAGCGTCTGCTAAATGCCTTGTAATGTAAAGTAAATGTAATGAGGTTCAGTTGTTGTTCATACCAAACCTCAGAATGGGGAAGAAATGTGATCTCAGTGACTCTGACCGTGGAATGATTGTTGGTGCCTGCCGAGGTGGTTAGAGTATCTCAGAAACTGCTGATCTCCTGGGATTTTAACGCGCAACAGTCATGAGAGTTTACAGAATGTGAATAAATAATAAAGTGCTCACTGAGTGTTCATTGTATTACATGTATTTTGGAAAATGCAACACTAAGAATAAAGCTTATAATTCCTTTTCTTAATTGTAGGGCCTTCATGTTTTGAACTGCATCACACCTTTAATTCATGCAGAGAGAAGTTAACTTCCTCTGTGGTCTGTGGTCAGGCGCTTCACGTCTGACAGGAAGGGTGACATGGCTCAGGCAGTAAGAGCAGTTGTCTGGCAGTCGGAGGGTTGCCGGTTTGATCCCCCACCCGGAATGTGTCGAAGTGTCCCTGAGCAAGACACCTGACCCCTAAATGCTCCTGATGAGCTGGTCGGTGCCTTGCATGGCAGCCAATCGCCATTGGTGTGTGAGTGTGTGTATGAATGGGTAAATGAGAAGCATCAATTGTACAGTGTTTTGGATAAAGGCGGCATATAAATGCCAACCATTTACCATTTATCATGAAGCCATTCCACCCACAGCCACACAGAGCCCAGCAGAGCCCCTCACTGGGCACAAGAGTACGGTGGCCCAGAAGGACATTCGTCGCTCTCAGAACTGTTTACACAATGTGATCAGCAGCTCTTATTAACATCCATCCATCCTTCCATCATCATTATAACCTGCTTATCCTGAACAGGGTCACGGTGGGGCTGGAGCCTATCCCAGCATACATTGGGCGAAAGGCAGGAATACACCCTGGACAGGTCGCCACCCTGGACTCATACCCACAGGCAATTTAGACTGTCCAATCAGCCTAGCCTGCATGTCTTTGGACTGTGGGAGGGAACTGAAGTACAAAATGAAATATATACATAGATGTACGTGTTTTTGTGTGTACAGAATACACTCAGTGACCACTTTCTTAGGTGTACCTTTCTAGAATTGATTTTGGATTTTCTGGTTTGTGGTCTCTGCCTGGTTTTTGGACTGTTTTGAATTTTTGTATATGTGTCTTTGCTTGTTTGGACATTTTCCTGGTTTTTTAAACTCTGCCTTGTGTTTTTGATTACTCTTCTGATTACCCCGTATGTACCCATCCTCCTCCATTACAACAAGTGCCTGTCCCTGGATTACGTTTTGGATCTGCCCCTTGGTTATTAAACGCCTGCCATTTTTCACATTATCTCCGAGTCTGCTCATGATTATTCTGTCCCGAGTGCCGATAGACTACTGGCAAGCTGACCAGCGCATGAGACCAAATGTTCATGGTTTCCGGCTTACAAGGGGGTTGCTGAAATAATAAAAATAATTTTTTCCACCACAAAAAAATAAAAAGGATGAAGGATAAATGACACCTCTGTACTGTTTGGATGGCTGTACTCTGTGTATTGTTAATAATAATAAAAAAATAAAAATCTATCACTTAAAATAAAAAATGCACATTGGCCCCAATCAGGCACAAAGCAAATTACTGAAGGTGCTTTCTTCTGTGCATTCAGTTTATAAAAAAGTGGAAGTACGGAAGAGCTGCAGCAGCCAGAAGCTGAGCTCATTCTATATTTATATTTACTGCAACTAGTTTCTTCTCATCTTCAGTCCTGCTGCTCTGTCAGTCAGGCTGTTTTACATTAATTTAGCAAATCACTGAGCCCTGATCCACAAAGCCCCAAACCTCTCTCCTGGTAAGTGTTTTATCACATCATTGAATTTCATCAAAATTATGTTCCAATATTTTTTTGGGAGAAGAATTGAAAACTTGGATCAAATTTACTGGTGAGAAATTATTGAATAACTGTAAAAGCTGTCTGTTTATTCCAGACAAATATCAGTGTATTTGTGTAAGTGTCAGGGTTGGGGGACAGAGGAGCCAAGCGCAGACTCAGGGGTTATGAGAAATGGCAGGTTTAATGAAGGCAGGCAGATAAGGGACAGGCAGAGCATAATCCAAACAGGCAAAGTTCAAAAACTGGGCAGAGGCATGAAGATCATAGAAAAGGGAAAAATAATAGAAATGGGGCACGGACGTGACAGACTGTGTGCTCTTGTGTAGCATCTGTTACAATGAGAGTATAGAGAATACTCACACAGTGTAACAGCACAATAACTCACTGTGTGCTCTTGTGTAGCATCTGTTACAATGAGAGTATAGAGAATACTCACACAGTGTAACAGCACAATAACTCACTGTGTGCTCTTGTGTAGCATCTGTTACAATGAGAGTATAGAGAATACTCACACAGTGTAACAGCACAATAACTCACTGTGTGCTCTTGTGTAGCATCTGTTACAATGAGAGTATAGAGAATACTCACATAGTGTAACAGCACAATAACTCACTGTGTGCTCTTGTGAAGCATCTGTTACAATGAGAGTATAGAGAATACTCACACATGTTGTTCTTCAATGCCATTCATTTTTACAGTGTAAAATAATAACTCATATCTGTATTTGTGTCTCATATATCTGATGCAGCCATGCTCTTCAACACCTTTATAGCCCTCCTGTCTGTGTCAGGTAAAGTGCTTGTTAAAGTTTTTTGTTTTAATGCAGTTATGATGTTTCAGTATGTTCCAGCGTCTTAGGGACAGTGAGTGACAAGGAGCACAAAATAAATTCGTAAATAGATAAATCAATATGTATCTATGTAAATTTTTTTTTTTTTTTTTTTTTTTCACATTTGTAGTTATTATTCTAATGGATGGTTAGTGTTCATTTGTTTCTAGTCTTTCATGTTAAATATCGTTCAGTGTTAAATGTATGTTTTGAAATATAGAGGTATATAGAACAAAATGTAATGTTCTGTCATGCCAATAAAGCAACTTGAAGTGAATGGAAAGAGCGAGAGAGGGAGAGAGAGAAATTTTTATTTTTTATGATGAAGTTCCTCTTCACACCCAGCTTTGAACCTGAGATAGAGTTCAGTACAGTTGTCATGAAGACATCATCTTCATTTATATTTATGTAATCCATGATCTGTAATGAGTTGTGTGTTTGTGTGTGTGTGTGTGTGTGTGTGTGTGTACATGTGTGTGCGTGTGTATGTGTGCGTGTGTGTGTGTGTGCGTGTGCATGTGCGTGTGTGTGGGTGTGGGTGTGTGTGTATGTGTGTGTGTGTGTACGTGTGTGTGCGTGTGTATGTGTGCGTGTGTGTGTGTGTGTGCGTGTGCATGTGTGTGCGTGTGTGTGTGTGTGTGGGTGTGTGTGCGTGTGTGTGTGTGTTACAGGTGTTCTTGGCCAGGATGGATGGGGAGTGACTTACACCCCTGAGAGAATCTGTGCCTTAAAGGGGTCTTCAGTAGACATGCGCTGTGCTTACTTTCATCCCACATATTATTATGAATATAATAATGGAAAATATTCTGACCAACCTTACGGAGTGGAGAAAGCATTCTGGTTTATTCGCTGGCACCATCCAAAGGAGCCTGAAGACCTGTCCCTGGACCGAGAGTACTCTGGTCGTGTGGAGTACCGTGGGAATCAGATCAGTGACTGCACTTTTAGAATAAAACAACTGAGAGAAAGTGATTCACAAACATATCGCTTCAGGTTCCTGACAAACCATGATGGAAAATATTCTGGCCGACCTGGTGTCTCATTGACAGTTACAGGTAACCATTTAATGCGATGAGCTCATAGGATTCTTCTCCCATATCTCTGAATGGAAGACTGGGGAAGGGAGGGATGTTTTTACAGTTTTCATTTGTTTGCAGCTCTACAGGTGAGGGTGAATCCTGGCTCAGTGATAGAGGGACAGAGTGTAAGACTGACCTGTAGCACCACCTGCACTCTGACTGGCAGCCCAGCCTTCACCTGGTACAGGGACGGGTCTCCTCTCTCCTTCACCACCCAGACACACCAGCTCACAGCCAGCAGTGAAGATGGAGGCACATACTCCTGTGCTGTAAAAGGATCTGAACTTCTCCCCTCCCCTGCAGTGGCTCTTACTGTGAACTGTGAGTACAGGAGGCCAGACTCCTGTGTTTCACACTATTGGTGATGTCATCAACACTGTAGAAATGTTTGACACATCACACAGGTTTCAAAGCATTCAGCCTAAATGTACCGTTAAATTCTACAGATTGCTGCATGCTAATGTACAGATTTCACTTAAACTGCAACATATGTTTACTGATTTTATTTATTAGCTGAAACATGAATGCTGGAAATTAATAATTTCATTATTTGAAAGCACTGCTGTAATAGTGGAGGGCAGTTCAGTGACTCTGACCTGCAGCAGCGATGCCAACCCACCAGTGCAGAGATACTCCTGGTTTAAGAACACTGGATCTGTTAGCTTAGAGATACTAGAACTAAGATGGCGTCAGAAATACACCATTGAAAAAATCAAATCCTCGGATGATGGAGAGTACTACTGTGTGGCATGGAATTCAGTTGGCCGAGGCAGATCTCCTCACATACATCTCAATGTGCTGTGTGAGTAATTCTGCACTGTCATTTACAACGGTTTGGATGGGCAGTGTCTTCCGTGGAAATACATACTAGTCTGTTTTACTAGCCTGGATACCTTCATTCCCATTATAGTTACATAGCTACACTGAACACTATTTTCATATGTCAGGATTGTAGCACAAAAGTGATACAGGGCTGGGCAATGCCTATAAAAATGATAAACATTAAACATTGTGTTACAATAAACATTCACTGAGCACAAACTCTTCTTCCCTCTTCCAGATCCTCCTAAAGGAGTTTCAATATCAATGAGCCCCTCTGGTGAAATAGAGGAGGGCAGTTCAGTGACTCTGACCTGCAGCAGCGATGCCAACTCACCAGTGCAGAGATACTCCTGGTTTAAGGAGACTGGAGCTGGAGTCTGGCAGGCAGGATCAGGACAGAGTCTCAACTTTTCTTACTTTAGCTCCTGGAACAGTGGACAGTACTACTGTGAGGCAAAGAACACCCACGGAGCCCAGAACTCCACTGCTCTCCTGCTCACAGTGCAAGGTAAGGCCAGTTAGGCAAGGTAACAAGTTAAGGTGCAGCCTAAATGATTAGCCTAAATTATTTTTAGCCTGCAATACCTAGCCCATTGTTTCTTCACACATAATCACTCAAAATGCATTCACTGAAATTGGCCTAGTGATGAAGATGTTGGAAGATTGGTGGAATTAATTATTGTGACAAATATACATTTTTTAAATCCCAAATACAGTGGTGTCATGTTCCAGTTTATTCCACTTCCCTTGCTGCTGCCGTCTGAACACACACCTTTGCCGGTCTCTCTCAAAGATGCTCCAAATAAGACAATTTGCTCCACATCAATGTACTAAAAATAATTGTTTAATTCAACAAACGTAGACTAACATTAAATGTGCAGAGCAAGTTCAGTCAGGAAACTCTTGCTGCAACATCCAACCGTCGGTCGGCCTCAGCAAGCACCTGTCCTCAAACTCAACCAATCACATATAGGCATCACTACATATCCTCAAACTCAACCAATCACATACAAACATCACTACATATCCTCAAACTCACCCAATCACATACAGACATCACTACATATCCTCAAACTCACCCAATCACATACAGACATCACTACATGTCCTCAAACTCAACCAATCACATACAGACATCACTACATATCCTCAAACTCACCCAATCACATACAAACATCACTACATGTCCTCAAACTCACCCAATCACATACAGACATCACTACATATCCTCAAACTCACCCAATCACATACAGACATCACTACATGTCCTCAAACTCACCCAATCACTTTGACCAATTACAAGTGTGCACAAATTCCAGTAAACGTGCAGTACATTCTAGTAAACATACTGCAGGCATAGATGGGTTTGTTCCCACATTTAGAATCTTTCACCTTCTAATGCCTTGGATGTTAATGCTTTTTATCAATCAGTTTCACAAAGGTTCTTTTTATATTCACTGTTTATTATAATAATAATAATAATAATAATTATTATTATTATTACTATTGATGTTTGTTTATATTCTTATATTATTATTGTTGCTTTTGGTGTAATTTAGATTTAGATAGAGTTATTTTTCTCATCTGGCTTAAATTTTTTATTTTATTTTTTGTTTGTTGTTTAAAAAAACTTAAAAAACAGTCGTAATTATAGAGCACGGAGTACTGTGTTGTGAAATGACCACGGATACATCATGACTGACACTGGTGCATCTCTCTGACTTTGTGTAGGAGGTCGGTCCTTGACTGTGGTTGCAGCAGTGGGAGCTGTGGCAGCAGCGGCCATTTTGGCTCTTGTGTTTCTTGGTGTCGTCTGTGTGAGGTACGTGGCTGAAAATCTGTGCCAGTTCACAGTCACTCATTAGTGAATGATATCAGATTAGACCTGCAGTGTAAAAACTAGTGTACATTTCTTTGGAATGATGTTGTCATGTGCTAAATATTGATGCCATACCCCCCTCTCATGTCTGGGTTTTGCTTAAACCACTGCATCATTAGTTATTTTGGATTTTTGCATTGTAAACTTGACTGATGGATTTTTTTTTCATTCATACATTTTTGTTTTTTTCTTTCTATAAGCAGGAGGAAACGATCAATAAACGAGGAGGTGAGTCAATCAAAATGAAATATATTACATAGATGTACGTGTTTTTGTGTGTACAGAATACACTCAGTGACCACTTTCTTAGGTGTACCTTTCTAGAATTGATTTTGGATTTTCTGGTTTCTGGTCTCTGCCTGGTTTTCGGACTGTTTTGTATTTTTGTATCTGTGCCTTTGCTTGTTTGGATTCCCCCTGGTTTTCTAACTCTGCGCTGTGTTTTTGATTACTCTTCTGATTACCCCGTATGTACCCATCTGCCTCCATGACAACAATTGACTGTCCCTGGATTACATTTTGGATCTGCCCCTTGGTTATTAAATGGCTGCCATTTTTCACATTATCCCTGAGTCTGCTCATGTTATTCTGTCCCGAGTGTCTATAGACTACTGGCTAAGGTGCTTGTAGTCTAGTGGGTAAGGTGCCAATAAACTACCGGCTAAGGTGCTTGTTGTCTAGTGGCTAAGGTGCCAATAAACTACATGCTAAGGTGCTCGTAGTCTAGTGGCTAAGGTGATGTCTTCATGACTGATGACTAGGACCTGGAAGGTTGGTGGTTCAAGCCCTGGTGTAGCCACAGTAAGATGGAAAATGTGTCCACTGAATAACTGCAATGTGAAAATGAACAGGAACTTTCTGCTGAACATTCCCATCCTTTCCCTGCCTGTTCTTCACCCTGCAGGGGAATAACAGCCCCGTGGATGACAACACTGCAGGGATGCCAGTGAGCCACACTGAACCCCAGGGTACAGACAGAGGCAACGGGGAAGGTCCCCTCTACTCCACTGTTCAACCTGCCAACACCCACACCCAGCAAGACCTTCTATACTCCACTGTTCAAACTCTCCTCGAGTGTGAGGACGATGTTCAGTACGCCAGTGTCCAGTTCCTGCCCTCCCGTGCTGCCCCCAGGTGAGAATATCCCCTCATTACACTCCCTGTGCTGACTGTGGCTGTGCCAGCTCTTCTGTTTGGCCCAGTCTACATCAAACAGCCGACTTGAGAAGGGGCAAAACCAGACATCACAGTGATGTACTGACTGACTGAAGCAGAATTCCGGAAGGCTCTTTTGTAGCTGAACTTCCTGCAGCTTGTGCTTCGTGTAGCATGCAGTGCACTCTCGAAAATAAAGTCCATAAAAGGATACAAAGAGAGATACACGAGAGTTTCAATGAGCTGTTTTCTCCACACAGGTCACCAGCAGTGAAGGAAGACTGTATTCTCTACACCACGGTGCGGAAACATCAAACATGAAAATAAACCGCCAGATCTCTCCCACAAACCGCAGTGTGCATATGGGTATATCTTTGAATGTGTGAGCATTTTAAGTGCATTTGCACGACAAACTCGACAAAGCAAAATTCTGTCAGGACAACAATCCCCAAGCAGCAACTTCATTTGCATGCAACGGCATGATGTGCTGGATGAGTGTTTATTAAAATCAGCGATCATACGTCTGATCGGTGATGTGCAGGATGAGCGTTTATTAAAATCAGCGATCATACGTCTGATCGGTGATGTGCTGGATGAGTGTTTATTAAAATCAGCGATCATACGTCTGATTGGTGATGTGCTGGATGAGCGTTTATTAAAATCAGCGATCATACGTCTGATCGGTGATGTGCAGGATGAGCGTTTATTAAAATCAGCGATCATACGTCTGATCGGTGATGTGCAGGATCAGCGTTTATTAAAATCAGCGATCATAAGTCTGATTGGTGGGCATGCAGGCCATTCAGGACTGGAAGAGCAGACATACTGTCTGAGTGACAGATCAGGGAACAAACCACTCCAGTCGTCACACTGAAGATGAGACTCTGGGACTCTTTCTGGTACTTTATCCACTTTACCTCCAGGTCAACTCCTCATCAACTCAGGTCACATGGCTGGGATGACTGTGGTGATTGGCTCTTCAAACATGCGCTCAAAATGATCATTAATTTGACATTCTGTGACCTGTCTAAACGTGCGCTCAAAATGATCATTAATTTGACATTCTGTGACCTGTATAAACGTGCGCTCAAAATGATCATTCATTTGACATTCTGTGACCTGGATATGCAAAACACCCCCATGTCTTCATTTGGCATACAAGGTATCGTCAAAATTCCATTTTATTTTCTTAACGATCTGTAATTTGTTACAACTAAGACATTTGATAGATTAAAAGGCTTTTTATCTGCATGTTTAACCTTAGCTATTGATTTTATGGGCCAATTGTTATAACCTGTCGCAATGTTTACATTTCTTTTAATTTATTTGTGGATGTGGACGCAGAAACATCGACCAATTTAAATTCAATTTCTAAACCAGCACACAATTTTAGTTTTTCCGAAAAGATTTTGAGCAGTAATTAGGCAACATACCTGGATAACTGTGCCAATAGGCTAGGTCCTTTTCTCTGCCTAAACGCATATTATTTAGTATTTTGCCAAGCAATGTGATTTGGAGAATGTGAATCCTGGTGCAATCATGGTTCTGTAGGCCATCAGCAATGGCATTTGCGTTTCAGTACTGGGTAAGACATACACACCACTGGTAGTTCATAAATGAAGTTAATTTAAACTATAAATAACTAAAAAAGAACACAATATTATTCTGATTCATGTAGCAATGGTAAAACCTGCTATTTGTGGTTGTACATTATCCTCAGGATAGATGCATGCAGTGCATTTCATCTTCCTGTAGATGCCGATATTGCTACTACAGTAAAGGAGTCAAACTTGTATGTAAATTTGAGGTATGTCCCAAGATATGTTATGAAGCAAGAAACAATAATTATGATACTCATATCTGTGAATGAACAAATTGAATTTGTACATGTGCTTATGTGTGTGCATGCGTGTGTTTGGAGACATGCGTGTGTGTGTTAGTGTGTCTGTTTATCAGACCGTGTGTATACAGGAATCTTTACCAAACATAAAACTTCACTTCATTATCGGATTTATGTTGGAATGGATAAGATCAGGAATTAGCCTATGCTTGTAAAAAAATAAGTGCTATGATGTTTATTTTAAGTTAAAGTTTTGTGTTAAAATAAAGGACCATCAAAAAGACTCTCTTGCTCTCTTTCACAAACAAACAAAGATAAAAAAACACAGGACTCAGGTTCTAAGGCATTTCATTTATTCATAGCATTTATGAACAAAGGAATAATAAACTGTACATTATTGGCATCATCCTCATCATCATTATTTAATCAATATTATTATTACTTTTGCATTTCCAAGGCAGAATTTCTAGACAGTGGTTGAGAGTATGTTTCCATTTCCCTGATTGCAGTGAGTAACAGTGTTTATTTTAATTAGAAAACTAAAGCAAAGCAGAAAAGATATTTAGCTTTAATCATTTGAAGAGGAGAACCCAGCACTCATAATGCAGACCTGCTCTTCCTGTTCCGTTCTGTTTGGGGCGAATCAGGGTTTAAACCTGCTACCTCACACCTGCTGTACATCACCTCTCCTGGGACCAAACGCACAACTTAGTGCCTTTTTCACAAAGCAGGGATACGGGGTCAACTTGGTAGTAAAACACAGAACCATCTTAAAACACAGACTCAAGTAAAAAGAGCTGTTCCAGGTTTTACTTACCCAAGCAAACTCAGTATTCGTGCTTTGTGGGTTTTACTCAGTGCACTTATCCAGCTAACTCAGTAATCCTGCTCTGTGGGTTTTACTCAGTGCAGTTATCCAGCTAACTCTGTAAACCTGCTCTGTGGGTTTTACTCAGTGCAGTTATCCAGCTAACTCAGTAATCCTGCTCTGTGGGTTTTACTCAGTGCAGTTATCCAGCTAACTGAGTAATCCTGCTCTGTGGGTTTTAATCAGTGCAGTTATCCAGCTAACTCTGTAATCCTGCTCTGTGGGTTTTACTCAGTGCACTTATCCAGCTAACTCTGTAATCCTGCTTTGTGATACAGGCCCCAGATGTGCCTTTCTAAGACCGGACGGATGATCTCTTTTTCTGCTGGTTATTGTTCTCCACATTTACGCCCTGCCTGGTCAGGATTGGTCCACCGCTATCGGCCTGAATGTCCATAGAAGTGTGCACACCTGAGTTCAGTCAGGTACGCCTCACACAACCCACACAGGTACACAGTGCGGGGTGCCACCTGAGAGGCACCTGAGGCTTGGCCCCGTTGAAGCCAGAGCTCAGAATCTTACACTGCACAGGGAGGGGTGTGGCTTAAACACCCCAAACATGAAGAGGGTGTGGCTATACATCAACAGTGCTGCTGTCCACCCTTGGCCCCACCCATGTCATGTGACCACACCCTCCAAACAGCTTGTTTTCCAAGAAAAAATAAAAAGATAAGAATATCACAACACCACATACATATATAACCATATGTAACTTAGTATGCAAGAAGAAAACAGTATTTTTATCAACAGGAACCAAAGTTAAATGAAATTTCTGATTTCATTTTAAAAAGGTACTTTTTTTTTACAGGTACTTTTTTTAAAGTAGGTAAGTAAGCAAGTTTCTGTCTGCACTTAATACTTCAGAGAGCAAACTGACTTTTAATGCCAGTCTGTGGGGAACTGGGGGAGACTGCCCTTGTTCAGGGAGACGGGATGAAATCAGGTGCACACAGAATAAAAGCAGTGTTCATTTCCAATCAGAGAGTGTAACAGGCCTGTTTAAAGCAGGTGTGTGCCTACTGCACGATATCTCAACGAGAACAGAGTTTTAAAGCCATGCAGCCCCCATACCACAGCGCTTTAGACGACCAGCAGCTCCAGGCCACATATATATAAAATATAATACAAGTCTCAAAATGACCGCCCCATTACATTTCCTTAAAGAATTATAGAAAAACAACGATGAAAAGACAAGGCGCGGTTTATTTTACCTCACAAAGTGCTTTTGTTAGCTTAGCTCTCTAAATATTCTCATTTCATTGTAGTGAATGGCAGATTCCCCAGCAGAAGTAGGCTACTCCTACCGACACAAAAACGGACCACTAACGTAAAATAATAAAGAAAATACAAAAAAACAAATTGTTTCCACATGGAGTGGATGGTTCACATGACATTTTGGGGGAAATGAGTTTAATTTGTGATGACAGTGATGATTTCAAAATTAACAGAACAACTAGATGTAAGAATAGTGCACATTTCAAGTCCCCAGTTTTTATACACAAAGCGGCAGGCACACCTGAACCTAGTTTTGGTGGTCATCTCCCTCTTTGACCACTAGAGGGAAACCTTGTGCCCACTGCCCGTGAATTCGGCAAAACTCCTCAGAGACAAAACGTTTGGTCCTCCCTGTGCAAGAGGCTATGGCTTTCAGCTGCAGCCAGAGTAAAGTCTTTCTGAAATTGAGAAAAATACTCAAAGAAGCTGTAACTTTAAGAGAAATTAAAGACCAACACCTTTCTTGCATAAACACAAAGGCCGTTATAAGGCTACTGAGTCTTCTTAAGACTTCTTGCTTTCTATCTTCCAGTGGTTCCACTTATTTTTCTTTGGGGAATCTTTCTCTTCTTCTTCTCCCTCTCTCTCTCTCCATCCGTCTCACGTTCTCTCACTTTCTCTCACTTTCTTCTTCTCCCTCTCGACAATTCCACTCAATTAATCTTCCTCTCGATTGGCCAATGAGAGGCCAAGTCATCCCGCCGCTCTGATTGGTCAGTCCACTGATGAAGGGGGTGGAGATAGGGACACTTGATCTGTATTTGGAGACTGGGCGCCACCTGCAGGAAGAGAGAGGAACTTTTCAGAGATGCAGTCGGAAGCACAGACTGGATAATTCAGCATCGTAACTGAAATGACCCCACAGAGAGGTTACAAGATCTGCTGCTGCATGTAATCCCACTTTCCCCACAAACTAAACAATATATATATATATATTGGGCGGCCTGTGGTTAAGGTAAATGACTGGGACAGGCAAGGTTGGTGGTTCTAATCCCGGTGTAGCCACAATAAGATCCATTATTAGATTATTAGATCCGATAGATCGGAACAGCCGTTTGGCCCTCGAGCAAGGCCCTTAAACCTGCATTGCTCCAGGATTGTCTCCTGCTTAGTCTAATCAACTGTATGTCGCTCTGGATAAGAGTGTCTGCCAAATGCCAATAATGCAATGTAATATATATACACTCACCAAGCACTTTATTTGGAACATTTTTACTTTATTACACCTACTCATTCATGCAATTATCTAATCAGCCAATTGCATGGCAGCAGTGCAATGCATACAATCATGTAGATATGGGTGAGGAGCTGCAGAGAATGGTGCAAAAAACTAAAAACATCCAGTGAGCAACAGTTCTGTGGGCATAAATGCCTCGTTAATGAGAGACGTCAGAGGAGAAAGGCCAGACTGGTAAAGGCTGACAGGAAGGTGACAGTGACATAAATAACCACACATTAGAGCAGTGGTATGCATATGTGTGTAAGTAGTTAGGTGTGTGTACATTACAGTGCTGCTTTCTGTTTGTGGAGCTGTGGTGGCAGTAAGGCTCCTAACCATTGCATCCTGTCCACTGCCCACTGCTTCCTGTTGTACCTACCCTGTTTGGGGGCTGGGGCTGTTAAGGGGGACATTCACTATTCATGGTTTAGGCAAAAATACTTTTGATAAGTTCTTCTGATTTTGGTTTTTGTGTTTTGACTCTTTTTGCAAAATCCATCTTGCTTATTATACCGAGAACTTCCTGCTGTGTGCCCGTGCGAGCAAGTGCATTCAGGAGTGTTTACAAATGTGGAGTTTGAGTTTTACTTCATTATAACATCTATGCCGGAATGGATGATCCCAGGAATATGCTTGTAAAAATAATTGTAATTATGCTTAAAATATTTTTTAATAAATCGTCATAATAATAAAATAGAACAATAAACTCAATTACATTTGATTCTGCTGAAGAGAGAAGAGCTCTTCCTGTCCGACCAGGAAAATGCAGTCTTGTTGTTATTCTGACTGAATGATGTCAGAGCCACAGGTGAAGGGTGTAAAACCCCACGCTAACCCAATGATGGAATTTAGCCAGGGCCGAAGGGGTTTGCATGCTTGTCCTTCTGGTGCTGCTGGAAGAATATTATTAGGGTTAAATAGTAATGACCGCTATGCAGAGAGTCTAGATCAGATAATGAATAAACCACATTACAAAGACAGTAGTACCACTCTGCCTTCCGCTCTTTACTGGTCCGGGCTGACCAAGAATCTCCACAGTAGGGCCAATACATTCACCTTCGTTATCTGACTCCATTTAAGCTATAATTTAGAAATTTGGGTTTGAAACATACGCAAACCTCGGGAGTGATTACACTCGACTCTTACCTGCGCCACCATTACTCAATATATGCTCCCGGGATTAGCATTATTGCTGAATCTCAGTTCGGCGGAGAAACTCAGAGGCTGAGGGTCTAGCCAACACAATACATGCACTATATTGACATGATAGTTGCGAGCCCAGGTCGGTGTGCATTTAGAGGGCTCCTTAGAGCTAACTTGACAGGAACCGGCGTAGAAATGCCCATGGGTTCCCTTCGCATTAAATTACAAGAGCCATGCACTACCAATCCTTTGGGCCGAACTTGGCTGCCTTTCCCAGCTTGGAAACACCACTAAAGTAACAAGCCACTGATCAGTTGGTCTTTGGTCAATATTGTCCCCCTAAGTATTCAGTCATAATTTAGGCTGAAAAAGGTACAAGATGAAATAGAGTCATGGAGGTCACGCAAGTTACAAACAAAATAATTTATTTGCAGACAGGTAGGTTATTAGAATACTTCCTTGCTTTTATGCCAAATCACATGTTTGAACCAGGCGGCAGTGCCATAAATCAACCTGGAGGGGTGGTCCAATCTTGAATTTAGACCCCCCACCCTTGGGGGCTGTTAAGTAGGGAAATTGAGATGATTCCCAGAGCGGACATGTAGGTTTTCCCTTGAGTTTATTAAACTCCATTTGGTATGAAATGTATCTCATCTGATTCCTTGATTTTAACGGATCACATCCATACCAAACAGATTACCCATGTGTTTTATTATGTTGCAGTTATCATGAAACTTCCCTCCTGATTATTATAATTTTGTTTCATTTGCACTCCATTGTACGTCGCTCTGGATGAGAGCGTCTGCTAAATGCCTTGTAATGTAAAGTAAATGTAATGAGGTTCAGTTGTTGTTCATACCAAACCTCAGAATGGGGAAGAAATGTGATCTCAGTGACTCTGACCGTGGAATGATTGTTGGTGCCTGCCGAGGTGGTTCGAGTATCTCAGAAACTGCTGATCTCCTGGGATTTTAACGCGCAACAGTCATGAGAGTTTACAGAATGTGAATTAATAATAAAGGGCTCACTGAGTGTTCATTGTATTACATGCATTTTGGAAAATGCAACACTATGAATAAAGCTTATAATTCCTTTTCTTAATTGTAGGGCCTTCATGTTTTGAACTGCATCACACCTTTAATTCATGCAGAGAGAAGTTAACTTCCTCTGTGGTCTGTGGTCAGGCGCTTCACGTCTGACAGGAAGGGTGACATGGCTCAGGCAGTAAGAGCAGTTGTCTGGCAGTCGGAGGGTTGCCGGTTTGATCCCCCACCCGGAATGTGTCGAAGTGTCCCTGAGCAAGACACCTGACCCCTAAATGCTCCTGATGAGCTGGTCGGTGCCTTGCATGGCAGCCAATCGCCATTGGTGTGTGAGTGTGTGTATGAATGGGTAAATGAGAAGCATCAATTGTACAGTGTTTTGGATAAAGGCGCCATAAAAATGCCAACCATTTACCATTTATCATGAAGCCATTCCACCCACAGCCACACAGAGCCCAGCAGAGCCCCTCACTGGGCACAAGAGTACGGTGGCCCAGAAGGACATTCGTCGCTCTCAGAACTGTTTACACAATGTGCTCAGCAGCTCTTATTAACATCCATCCATCCTTCCATCATCATCATAACCTGCTTATCCTGAACAGGGTCATGGTGGGGCTGGAGCCTATCCCAGCATACATTGGGCGAAAGGCAGGAATACACCCTGGACAGGTCGCCACCCTGGACTCATACCCACAGGCAATTTAGACTGTCCAATCAGCCTAGCCTGCATGTCTTTGGACTGTGGGAGGGAACTGGAGTACAAAATGAAATATATGACATAGATGTACGTGTTTTTGTGTGTACAGAATACACTCAGTGACCACTTTCTTAGGTGCACCTTTCTAGAATTGATTTTGGATTTTCTGGTTTGTGGTCTCTGCCTGGTTTTTGGACTGTTTTGAATTTTTGTATATGTGCCTTTGCTTGTTTGGACATTCTCCTGGTTTTTTAAACTCTGCCTTGTGTTTTTGATTACTCTTCTGATTACCCCGTATGTACCCATCCTCCTCCATTACAACAAGTGCCTGTCCCTGGATTACGTTTTGGATCTGCCCCTTGGTTATTAAACGCCTGCCATTTTTCACATTATCCCCGAGTCTGCTCATGATTATTCTGTCCCGAGTGCCGATAGGCTACTGGCTAAGGTGCTTGTAGTCTAGTGGCTAAAGTGTCTATAGACTACTGGCTAAAGTGCTTGTAGTCTAGTGGATACGGTGCCTATAAACTACTGGCTAAGGTGCTTGTAGTCTAGTGGCTAAGGTGCCTATAAACTGCTGGCTAAGGTGCTCGTAGTCTAGTGGCTAAGGTGCCTATAAACTACTGGCTAAGGTGCTTGTAGTCTAGTGGCTAAGGTGATGCCTTGATGGCTGATGACTAGGACCTGGAAGGTTGGTGGTTAAAGCCCTGGTGTAGCCACAGTAAGATGGAAAATATGTCCAGTAAATAACTGCTATGTGAAAATGAACAGGAACTTTCTGCTGAACATTCCCATCCTTTCCCTGCCTGTTCTTCACCCTGCAGGGGAATAACACCCCCGTGGATGACAACACTGCAGGGATGCCAGTGAGCCACACTGAACCCCAGGGTACAGACAGAGGCAACGGGGAAGGTCCCCTCTACTCTGACCGCAATGCGGAGAGTCTAGATCAGCGAATGAATAAACCACGTTACAAAGACAGTAGTTCAACTCTGCCTTCCGCTCTTTACTGGTCCGGCTGACCAAGAATTTCCACAGTAGGGCCAATACATTCACCTTCGTTATCTGACTCCATTTAAGATATAATTTAGAAATTTGGGTTTGAAACATACGCGAACCTCGGGAGTGATTACACTCGACTCTTACCTGGGCCACCATTACTCAATATATGCTCCCGGGATTAGCATTATTGCTGAATCTCAGTTCGGCGGAGAAACTCAGAGGCTGAGGGTCTAGCCAACACAATACATGCACTGTATTGACATGATAGTTGCGAGCCCAGGTCGGCGTGCATTTAGAGGGCTCCTTAGAGCTAACTTGACAGGAACCGGCGTAGAAATGCCCATGGGTTCCCTTCGCATTAAATTACAAGAGCCATGCACCACCAATCCTTTGGGCCGAACTTGGCTGCCTTTCCCAGCTTGGAAACACCACTAAAGTAACAAGCCACTGATCAGTTGGTCTTTGGTCAATATTGTCCCCCTAAGTATTCAGTCGTAATTTAGGCTGAAAAAGGTACAAGATGAATTAGAGTCATGGAGATCACGCAAGTTACAAACAAAATAATTTATTTGCAGACAGGTAGGTTATTAGCTTTAGAATACTTCCTTGCTTTTATGCCAAATCACATGTTTGAACCAGGCGGCAGTGCCATAAATCAACCTGGAGGGGTGGTCAAATCTTGAATTTAGACCCCCCACCCTTGGGGGCTGTTATTAGGGAAATTGAGATGATTCCCAGAGCGGACATGTAGGTTTTCCCTTGAGTTTATTAAACTCCATTTGGTATGAAATGTATCTCATCTGATTCCTTGATTTTACTGGATCACATCCATACCAAACAGATTACCCTTATGTTTTATTATGTTGCAGTTATCATGAAACTTCCCTCCTGATTATTGTAATTTTCTTTCATTTGCACTCCATTGTACGTCGCTCTGGATGAGAGCGTCTGCTAAATGCCTTGTAATGTAAAGTAAATGTAATGAGGTTCAGTTGTTGTTCATACCAAACCTCAGAATGGGGAAGAAATGTGATCTCAGTGACTCTGACCGTGGAATGATTGTTGG
>NC_083760.1:91613850-91636350 GCF_963514075.1 Conger conger | reverse complement strand
CCCAGGACCTCCTTGCTGTGAGGCGGCAGTGCTACCCACTGCACCATCCGTGCCGCCAGCCTGAAGATCATAGAAAAGGGAAAAATAATAGGAAAAGGGGCACGGACGTGACAGACTGTGTGCTCTTGTGTAGCATCTGTTACAATGAGAGTATAGAGAATACTCACACAGTGTTCTCCAATGCCATTCCTTTTTACAGTGTAAAATAATAACTCATATCTGTATTTGTGTCTCATATATCTGATGCAGCCATGCTCTTCAACACCTTCCTAGCCCTCCTGTCTGTGTCAGGTAAAGTGCTCGTTAAAGTTTCATTTTTATTTTTTTTAATGAAGTTATAATGTTTCAGTGCTGCGTCCCAGCGTCTTAGGGACAGTGAGTGACAAGGAGCACAAGATAAATAAATAAATACGTATCTATGTAAATATTTTTGGTTTCTAGTCTTTCATGTTAAACATTGTTCTGTGTTAAATGCAAGTTTATATATATATATATAGATGCTTTTGCAAAACAAAATGTAATGTTCCGTCATGCCAATAAAGCAACGTGAAGGGAAAGTAAAGAGCGAGAGAGAGACAGAGAGAGAGAATTTTACATTTTTTAATGATGAAGTTCCTCTTCATACCCAGCTTTGAACCTGAGATAGAGTTCAGTACAGTTGTTATGAAGTCATAATCTTCATTTACATTTATTTAATCCATGATCTGTAATGAGTTGTGTGGGTGCATGTGTGTATGTGGGTGTGTGTGTGTGTGTGGGTGTGGGTGTGTGTGCATGTGTGTGTGTGTGTGTGTGTGTGAGTGTGTGTATGTGTGTGTATGTGTGTGTGTGTGTGTTTGTGTGCGTGTGTATATGTGTGTATGTGTTTGCGTGTGTGTGTGTATGTGTGTGCGTGTGCGTGTGTGTGTGTGTGTGTGTGTGTGTGTATGTGTGTGTATGTGTGTGTGGGTGTATGTGTGTGTGTGTGTGTGTGTGTGTGTGCGTGTGTGTGTGCGTGTGTATATGTGTGTGTGTGTGTGTGTGTGTTTTTCAGGTGCTCTTGGCCAGGGCGGATGGGGAGTGACTTACACCCCTGAGAGAATCTGTGCCTTAAAGGGGTCTTCAGTAGACATGCGCTGCACTTACTTTCATTCCACAAACCAAACTTACAGACTGGAGAAAGCATTCTGGTATATTCTCAAGAACCATCCACGGGACCTGTCCCTGGACCCAGAGTACTCTGGTCGTGTGGAGTACTGTGGGGATCAGATCAGTGACTGCACTTTTAGAATAAAAGAACTGAGAGAAAGTGATTCACAAACATATCGCTTCAGGTTCCTGACAAACCATGATGGAGAATATTCTGGCCTACCTGGTATCTCATTGACAGTTACAGGTAACCATTTAATGCGATGAGCTCATAGGATGCTTCTCCCATATCTATGAATGGAAGACTGCGGAAGGGAGAGTTTTTACAGTTTTAATTTGTTTGCAGCTCTACAGGTGAGGGTGAATCCTGGCTCAGTGACAGAGGGACAGAGTGTAACACTGACCTGTAACACCACCTGTACTCTGACTGGCAGCCCAGCCTTCACCTGGTACAGGGACGGGTCTCCTCTGTCCTTCACCACCCAGACACACCAGCTCACAGCCAGCAGTGAAGATGGAGGCACATACTCCTGTGCTGTAAAAGGATCTGAGCTTCTCTCCTCCCTTGCAGTGGCTCTTACTGTGAACTGTGAGTACAGGAGGCCAGACTCGTGTGTTTCACACTATTGGTGATGTTATCTTTCCAGTAAAAATGTTTTACGCATCACACAGGTTTCAAAGCATTCAGCCTAAATGTACCGTTAAATTCTACAGATTATCATATGCCGCGTGCTAATGTACAGATTCCACTTAAACTGCAACATGTGTTTAGTGATTCTATTTTTTCGCTGAAACATGAATGCTGGAAATAAATGCATAATTTCATTTTTTGAAAGCACTATACGTGTGCCAGAGTCCAGTTTAGATTCCACATGAAACTACAAACACTTCTTCCCTCTTCCAGATCGTCCTAAAAGAGTCTCAGTATCAGTGAGCCCCTCTGGTGAAATAGTGGAGGGCAGTTCAGTGACTCTGACCTGCATTAACCAGGCCAACCCACCAGTGTATGGATACAACTGGTTTAAGAACACTGGATCTTTTAGTTTAGAGACACAAGAACCAAGATGGAGTCAGAAATACACCATTGAAAAAATAAAATCCTCAGATGATGGAAAGTACTACTGTGTGGCATGGAATTCGATTGGCCAAGGCAGATCTCCTGATATACATCTCAATGTGCTGTGTGAGTAATTCTGCACTGTCAGTTAATACGGTTTGGATGGGCAGCGTCTTCCGTGGAAATGCATACTACTCTAATTTACTAGCCTGGATACTTTCATTCCCATTATTGTCACGTAGCTACACCGAACACTATTTTCATATGTAAGGATCATTGAACAAAAGTGATATAGAGCTGGGCAATGTCTATAAAAAATTATACCGTCTCTTTTAACATTTTGTTACAATATACATTCACTGAGCACAAACACTTCTTCCCTCTTCCAGATCCTCCTAAAGGAGTCTCAGCGTCAGTGAGTCCCTCTGCTGTAATAAAGGAGGGCAGTTCAGTGACTCTGTCCTGCAGCAGCGATGCCAACCCACCAGTGCAGAGATACTCCTGGTTTAAGAACACTGGATCTTTTAGCTTAGAGACACAAGAACCAAGATGGAGTCAGAAATACACCATTGAAAAAATAAAATCCTTGGATGATGGAAAGTACTACTGTGTGGCATGGAATTCGATTGGCCGAGGCAGATCTCCTGATATACATCTCAATGTGCTGTGTGAGTAATTGTGCACTGTCAGTTAATACGGTTTGGGTGGGCAGTGTCTTCCGTGGAAATACATACTAGTCTGTTTATCTAGCCTGGATATCTTCATTCACATTATTGTCACGTAGCTACACTGAACACTATTTTCATATGTAAGGATTGTTGCACAAAAGTGATATAGGGCTGGGCAATGTCTATAAAAAATGATACTGTCTCTTTTAACATTTTGTTACAATATACATTCACTGAGCACAAACACTTCTTCCCTCTTACAGATCCTCCTAAAAGAGTCTCAGTATCAGTGAGCCCCTCTGGTGAAATAGTGGAGGGCAGTTCAGTGACTCTGACCTGCATTAACCAGGCCAACCTACCAGTGTATGGATACAACTGGTTTAAGAACACTGGATCTTTTAGCTTAGAGACACAAGAACCAAGATGGAGTCAGAAATACACCATTGAAAAAATAAAATCCTCGGATGATGGAAAGTACTACTGTGAGGCATGGAATTCGATTGGCCGAGGCAGATCTCCTGATATACATCTCAATGTGCTGTGTGAGTAATTGTGCACTGTCAGTTAATACGGTTTGGGTGGGCAGTGTCTTCCGTGGAAATACATACTAGTCTGTTTATCTAGCCTGGATACTTTCATTCCCATTATTGTCACGTAGCTACACTGAACACTATTTTCATATGTAAGGATTGTTGCACAAAAGTGATATAGGACTGGGCAATGTCTATAAAAAATTATACTGTCTCTTTTAACATTTTGTTACAATATACATTCACTGAGCACAAACACTTCTTCCCTCTTACAGATCCTCCTAAAGGAGTCTCAGTATCAGTGAGCCCCTCTGGTATAATAGTGGAGGGCAGTTCAGTGACTCTGACCTGCAGCAGCGATGCCAACCCACCAGTGCAGAGATACTCCTGGTTTCAGGAGAACAGAGCTGTACCCTCAGAGACAGGAGGACCTGAGGCCAGCTATACCATTAAACACATCACACAGCAGGATGCTGGAGAGTACTACTGTGACGCAGGGAATAGGCTTGGGACAAACAGATCTCCTCCTAAACGTCTGGATGTGAAGTGTGAGTATATCAGCTTCAGACACATGGAGCAGAGAGAAGGCAGCATCTCCTGAGTGTCTGTGGGAAACTTCACAACAGTAAGACACTGAGTCAACCAGTCAAGCTGGCCAGAGGAGGATCCTGTA
Source organism: Conger conger (assembly GCF_963514075.1). Classification (NCBI taxonomy): domain Eukaryota; kingdom Metazoa; phylum Chordata; class Actinopteri; order Anguilliformes; family Congridae; genus Conger; species Conger conger. The sequence continues at coordinate 91,632,294 of NC_083760.1, read as the reverse complement.
GAAATATTACATTAACATGCATTGATGAATAAGCCAGATCATGCTGACATGTCTTAAGCCATACATGTGTCGTCTGAGTTTGCACAGGGCACTCAAAGGTCCCAGATATAATTGCCGAAGTTGTTGAAAATGTAATTTCCCACTCAATTTGTAAGTTGGTCATAGCTGGATTTTATGTATTTCCTGTTGATTTCAGATCCTCCTAAGAACACCTCAGTATCAGTGAGCCCCTCTGGTGAAATAGAGGAGGGCAGTTCAGTGACTCTGACCTGCAGCAGCGATGCCAACCCACCAGTGCAGAGATACACCTGGTTTCAGGAGAATGGAACTGGAGTCTGGCAGGCGGGATCAGGACAGAGTCTCAACTTTTCTAACTTTAACTCCTGGAGCAGTGGACAGTACTACTGTGAGGCAAAGAACACCCACGGAGCCCAGAACTCCACTGCTCTCCTGCTCACAGTGCAAGGTGAGGCCAGTTAGGCAAGATAACAAGTTAAGCTGCAGCCTAAATGACAAATTATTTTTAGGCTACAATACCTAGCCCATTGTTTCTTCACACATAAAATCAATCACTCTAAATGCATTCACTGAAATTGGCCTAGTGATGAAGATGTTGGAAGATTGGTGGAATTAATTATTGTGACAAATATACATTTTTTAAATCCCAAATACCAAATACAATACAGTGTACAGTATTCCAGTTTATTCCACTTCCCTTGCTGCTGCCGTCTGCACACACACCTTTGCCGGTCTCTCTCAAAGATGCTCCAAATAAGTCAATTTGCTACACATCAATAAACTAAAAATAATTGTTTCATTCAACAAACGTAGACTAACATTAAATGTGCAGAGCAAGTTCAGTCTGGAAACTCTTGCTGCAACAGCCAACCGTCGGTCGGCCTCAGCAAGCACATGTCCTCAAACTCACCCAATCACATACAGGCATCACTACATATCCTCAAACTCACCCAATCACATACAGACATCACTACATATCCTCAAACTCAACCAATCACATACAGACATCACTACATGTCCTCAAACTCAACCAATCACATTGACCAATCACAAGTGTGCACAAATTATAGTAAACGTGCAGTACATTCTAGTAGTACTGCAGGCATAGATGGGTTTGTCCCCACATTTAGAAACTTTCACCTTCTAATGCCTTGGATGTTAATTCTTTCTATCAATCAGTTTCACAAAGGTTCTTTTTTATATTCACCGTTTATTATTTTAATTATTATTATTATTATTATTATAATTATTATAATTATTATTATTATAATTATAATAATTATTTTTATTATTACTGTATTGATGTCTGTTTATATTCTTATATTATTATTGTCGTTTTTGGTTTAATTTAGATTTGTTGGAGTTATTTTTCTCATCTGGTTTGAAAACAAAAAAACAGTCGCAATTTCACAAGCACGGAGTGCTGTGTTGTGAAATGACCACGGATACATCATGACTGACACTGGTGCATCTCTCTGACTTTGTGTAGGAGGTCGGTCCTTGACTGTGGTTGCAGCAGTGGGAGCTGTGGCAGTGGCGGCCATTTTGGCTCTTGTGTTTCTTGGTGTCGTCTGTGTGAGGTACGTGGCTGAAGATCTGTGCCAGTTCACAGTCACTCATTAGTGAATGATGTCGGATTAGACTTGCGGTGTAAAAACGAGCGTAAGATGGAATTTCTATTGAATTATGTTGTCGTGCTAAATATTGATGCCATACCCCCCTCTTATGTCTGGATTGTGCTTAGACCACTGCATCATTAGTTATTTTGGACTTTTGCACTGGGTTTTGATTTTCTTCATACATTCTAGTGTTTTTCTCCCGATAAGCAGGAGGAAACGATCCATAAATGAGGAGGTGAGTCAATCAAAATGAAATATATTACATAGATGTATGTGTTTTTGTGTATACAGTATACACTCAGTGACCACTTTCTTAGGTACACCTTTCTAGTATTGATTTTATATTTTCTGGTTTGTGGTCTTTGGATGTGCAGTGTGCCTTTGCTTGTTTGGACTTTCTCCAGGTTTTTTAAACTCTGCCTTTGATTATTCTTTTGATTACCCCGTATGTACCTGTCCACCTCCATTATGACAATTGCCTTTTGACATTATCGCTGAGTCTGCTCATGATTATTCTGTCCTGGGTGCCTATAGACTACTGGCTAAGGTGCTTGTAGTCTTGTGGCTAAGGTGCCTATAGACTACTGGCTATGGTGCTTGTAGGCTAGTGGCTAAGGTAATGCCTTGATGACTGATGACTAGGACTTGGAAGGTTGGTGGTTCAAGTCCTGGTGTAGCCACAGTAAGATGGCAAATGTGTCCACTAAATAAATGCAATGTGAAAATGAACAGGAACATTTTCTGCTGAATCCTTTCCCTGCCTGTTCTTCACCCTGCAGGGGAATAACAGCCCCATGGATGACAACACTGCAGGGATGCCAGTGAGCTACACTGAACCCCAGGGTACAAGCAGAGGCAACGGGGAAGGTCCCCTCTACTCCACTGTTCAACCTGCCAACACCCACACCCAGCAAGACCTTCTATACTCCACTGTACAACCTGTCAACACCCACACCCAGCAAGACCTTCTGTACTCCACTGTTCAACCTGCCAACACCCACACCCAGCTAGACCTTCTGTACTCCACTGTTCAACCTGTCAACACCTGCACCCAGCAAGACCTTCTGTACTCCACTGTTCAACCTGCCAACACCCACACCAAGCTAGACCTTCTGTACTCCACTGTTCAACCTGCCAACACCCACACCCAGCTAGACCTTCTGTACTCCACTGTTCAACCTGTCAACACCTGCACCCAGCAAGACCTTCTATACTCCACTGTTCAACCTGCCAACACCTGCACCCAGCAAGACCTTCTATACTCCACTGTTCAACCTGTCAACACCCACACCCAGCAAGACCTTCTATACTCCACTGTTCAACCTGCCAACACCCGCACCCAGCAAGACCTTCTGTACTCCAATGTTCAACCTGCCAACCCCCGCACCCAGAAAGACCTTCTATACTCCACTGTTCAAAAGCCTCTCCTCGAGTGTGAGGATGATGTTCAGTATGACAGTGTCCAGTTCCTGGCCTCCTGTTCTGCCCCCAGGTGAGAATACCCCCCATTACACTCCCTGTGCTGACTGTGGCTGTGTCAGCTCTTCTGTTTGGACCAGTCTACATCAAACAGCCGACTTGAGATGGGGCGAAACCAGACGGGATGGTTTTATAATGTTTTTTGAAGAAAGTCTTAGTGGTGTGTACTGTCCAGTTTTGGAGAGTCTGCTTTCGTCAGCTAGCGTTTCCCAAACTGACCACGTTAATGTGAAATTGGCTCAGGAGGTAAGAGCAGTCGTCTGGCAGTCAGAGGGTTGCCGGTCCGATCCCGGCCCCTGGGTGTGTCAAAGTTTCCCTGAGCAAGACACCTAACCCCCAAATGCTCCTGATGAGTCAAGTCTCTTCTCAAGTTAACTGTTTTTTGTAGACTGGTTTTAGAACTGAACCAATCACGAAACAGCACAGCGGATTGGAGAGGACGGTGGTGTGGGCGGAGTCTCTCATCAAACTGTGAACTCGTGTTAATGTTGTTAAAACAACATCACGGTACCCAACAATAAATATAGTCAATACAACGGGAACGGTAGCTAGCTAAACAGAATACACATATAAAGGTCACTAGAAGAAACATGAACCGCCAAGCACACAGTCGTTGTTATGGAAACATTTATTTGTTTACTTGCCGCTTTGGTGCGGACTGCCTCGTTTTTACTCGCCCGTGGAGCTTTCTCCCGGCTCGCAGGCTAATCACCTGATCCAGACGCATCTTTTGATTGGCTCTTCTTTTCACCGTTTGCTCCTCCTCTTTTGACCCGCCTGCAGTGTGACCTCAGCCGATGACATCACAGTGATGTACTGACTGACTGAAGCAGAATTCCAGAAGGCTCTTTTGTAGCTGAACTTCCTGCAGCTTGTGCTTCGTGTAGCATGCAGTGCACTCTCAGAAATAAAGTCCATAAAAAGATACAAAGAGAGATACAAGAGTTTATGAGAGTTTAAATGAGCTGTTTTCTCCACGCAGGTCACCAGCAGTGAAGGAAGACTGTGCTCTCTACACCACGGTGCGGAAACATCAAACATGAAAATAAACCGCCAGATCTCTCGTCCCACAAACCATGCATATGGGTATATCTTTGATGAGTGTTTATTAAAATCAGCGATCATATGTCTGATCGGTAATGTGCAGGATGAGCGTTTATTAAAATCAGCGATCCTACGTCTGATTGGTGGGCATGCAGGCCATTCAGGACTGGAAGAGCAGACATACCGTCTGAGTGACAGATCAGGGAACAAACCGCTCCAGTCGTCACACAGAAGATGAGACTCTGGGACTCTTTCTGTTACTTTATCCACTTTACCTCCAGGTCAACTCCTCATCAACTCAGGTCACATGGCTGGGATGACTGTGGTGATTGGCTCTTCAAACGTGCACTCAAAATGATCATTCATTTGACATTCTGTGACCTGTATATGCAAAACACCCCCATGTCTTCATATCGCATACAAGGTATCGTCAAAATTCAATTTATTTTTCTTAACAAGCTGTAATTTGTTACAACTAAGACATTTGCTGGATTAAAAGGCTTTTTATCTGCATGTTTAACCGTAGCTATTGATTTTATGGGCCAATTGTTATCACATGTCGCAATGGTTTCATTTCTTTTAATTTATTTGTGGATGTGGAAGCAGAAATATCAACCATTTTGAATTCGATTTCTAAACCGGCACACAATATAAGTTTTTGCGAAAAGATTTTGAGCACTAATTAGGCAACATACCTGGATAACTGTGTGAATAGACTAGGCCCTTTTCCCTGCCTATACGCATTATTGTGGCTGCCAACCAATTAAGTATTTCGCCAAGCAATTTGATTCGCAGAATGTGAGTTTAAGGTTTAATCCTGGTTCCTTATGCCATCATCACTGTCATTTGCGTTTCAGTACTGGGCAAGACCTACACACCACTGGTAGTTCATAAATGAAGTTAATTTAAACTATAAATACCAAAAAAAGATTACAATATAATTCTGATTCACTCTTTTGTGGTAGTACATTTTCCGCAGGATAGATGCATGCAGTGCATTTCATTTTCCTGTAGATGGCAGTATTGCTACTACTGTAAAGGAGTCAAACTCAAACAAGGAGTAAATTTGAGGTATGTCCCAAGATATTTTATGAAGCAAGATTAAATAAAGTAGGTTGGGAAATTGGTTTTATATAGGGATCCTGGACTTCATGGTGTTTTGACTATGGTTTGTGTCTACATATCAAGCCTCACATTAATATGAATCTCTGCTGCTTTTTACAGTTTATACATGCATTGAAGCCTCAGCAAGTAGCAGATGTAGTTCTCATTAGCAGTGCGTTCGCGGTTTCACTTTAGAAGTGGAGACGTCCCGTCTCTGGAAGCACATTTTCACTCATTTACTCATCTCACATGAAGACAATGGTCATTAATTTAGAGATGGAGATACTTCAAATAAAAAATAAAAAAAAGAACAGAAACAATAATTAAGATATTCACATCTGTGAATGAACAAATTCAATTTGTACATGTGCTTATGTGTGTGCATGCGTGTGTTTGGAGGCATGCGTGTTTGTGTTAGTGTGTCTATTTATCAGACCGTGTGTATACAGGAATCTTTACCAAACATATAGCTTCACTTCATTATCGGATATATGTTGGAATGGATAAGATCAGGAATTATGCTTGTAAATAAATAAATGCTATGACGTTTATTTTATGTTAAAGTTTTGTGTTTAAATAGAGGACCATCAAAAGTCTCTCTTGCTCTCTCCCACATACAAACAAAGATTTTAAAAAAAACACAAGACTCAGGTTCTAAGGCATTTCATTTATTCATATCATTTATGAACAAAGGAATAATAAACTGTACATTATTGGCATCATCCTCATCATTATTTAATCAATATTATTATTATTTTTGCATTTCCAAGGAAGAATTTCGAGACAATGGTTGAGAGTATGTTTCCATTTCCCTGATTGCAGTGAGTAACAGTGTTTATTTTAATTAGAAAACTAAAGCAAAGCAGAAAAGAGATTTAGCTTTAATCATTTGAAGAGTTGAACCCAGCACTCATAATGCAGACCTGCTCTTCCTGTTCTGTTCTGTTTGGGGCGAATCAGGGTTTAAACCTGCTACCTCACACCTGCTGTACATCACCTCTCCTGGGACCAAATGCACAACTTAGGGCCTTTTTCACAAAGCAGGGATATGGGGTCAGCTTGGTAATAAAACACAGAACCATCTTAAAACACGGACTCAAGTAAAAAGAGCTGTTCCAGGTTTTACTTATCCAAGCAAACTCAGTATTCCTGCTTTGTGGGTTTTACTCAGTGCACTTATCCAGCTAACTCAGTAATCCTGCTTTGTGGGTTTTACTCAGTGCAGTTATCCAGCTAACTCAGTATTCCTGCTTTGTGGGTTTTACTCAGTGCACTTATCCAGCTAACTCTGTAATCCTGCTTTGTGGGTTTTACTCAGTGCAGTTATCCAGCTAACTCAGTAATCCTGCTTTGTGGGTTTTACTCAGTGCAGTTATCCAGCTAACTCAGTAATCCTGCTCTGTGGGTTTTACTCAATCCTGCTTCGTGATACAGGCCCCAGATGTGCCTTTCTAAGACCGGACGGATGATCTCTTTTTCTGCTGGTTATTGTTCTCCACATTTACGCCCTGCCTGGTCAGGATTGGTCCACTGCTATCGGCGTTCAGTCAGGTACGTCTCACACAAACCCACACAGGTACACAGTGCGGGGTGCCACCTGAGAGGCACCTGAGGCTTGGCCCCATTGTAGCCAGAGCTCCGAATCTTACACTGCACAGGAAGGGGTGTGGCTTAAACACCCCAAACATGAAGAGGGTGTGGCTATACATCAACAGTGCTGCTGTCCACCCTTGGCTCCACCCATGTCATGTGACCACACCCTCCAAACAGCTTGTTTTCCAAGAAAAAATAAAAAGATAAGAATATCACAACACCACATACATATGTAACCATATGTTACTTAGTATGCAAGAAGAAACAGTATTTTTTATCAACAGGAACCAAAGTTAAATAAAATTTATTTTTTTACAGGTAATTTTAGTAGTGCATGGCTCTAGTAGGTAGGTAAGTAAGCAAGTTTCTGTCTGCACTTAATACTTCAGAGAGCAAACTGTCTTTTAATGCCAGTCTGTGGGGAACTGGGGGAGACTGCCCTTGTTCAGGGAGACGGGATGAAATCAGGTGCACACAGAATAAAAGCAGTGTTCATTTCCAATCAGAGAGTGTAACAGGCCTGTTTAAAGCAGGTGTGTGCCTACTGCACGATATCTCAACGAGAACAGAGTTTTAAAGCCATGCAGCCCCCATACCACAGCGCTTTAGACGACCAGCAGCTCCAGTCCACATATATACAAAATGGCCGCCCCATTACGTTTCTTTAAAGAATTATAGAAAAACAACAATAAAAGCCAATAAGTCGTGGCTTTTTTTACCTCATAAAGTGCTTTTGTTAGCTTAGCTCTCTAAATATACTCATTTCATTGTAGTGAATGGCAGATTCTCCAGCAGAAGTAGGCTACTCCTACCCACACAAAAACAGACCACAAACATAAAATACACACATGGAGTGGATGGTTTACGTGACATTGGGGGGGAAATGAGTTTAGTAAGTGCATCATTCTGACCAGGTGTTTAGTATCGCTGCGGGTTTTCCTCTTGACGCGGTAACGTAGATTTTTTTAAATTGCTCATTTGAACAGCAAGGGTTAGGGCTTGAGCCAGGTTGTTTGTCTATTACCTGTTAATCACTTCTACTGGTTGCATACCTGTAGAGTGATTGAACATTTGTCTTAAGTAACTTAAATAGCTGTGGAATTTATCAGTAGATTAGCTTTGATTTGGTATTGCTTGTGAGCAATTGTAGGCCATTTAAATAGGCGTGTCAGAGCGACGCTAGCGTATATTAGACTGGCGAAAGTTGTCCTTAGTCAGTAAGTGCATCATTCTGACCAGGTGTTTAGTATCGCTGCGGGTTTTCCTCTTGACGCGGTAACGTAGATTTTTTTAAATTGCTCATTTGAACAGCAAGGGTTAGGGCTTGAGCCAGGTTGTTTGTCTATTACCTGTTAATCACTTCTACTGGTTGCATACCTGTAGAGTGATTGAACATTTGTCTTGCGTAACTTAAATAGCTGTGGAATTTATCAGTAGATTAGCTTTGATTTGGTATTGCTTGTGAGCAATTGTAGGCCATTTAAATAGGCGTGTCAGAGCGACGCTAGCGTTGCTCCGTCCCCGTTTGTGATGTTATGTTTCTCCCCATCCCAGTCTGCTCTCTCCCTCGAAGACCCCCCCTGCGACGTGGGCCTCCACGGCGTCGGAACCCCTCGAACCTCAGCTATCCCCCGCTGACCCCCTGTGAGGACTTTGCTGTCACAGGGGGACTATGGAACTGCCAGTCTGCCACTCGGAAGGCTGACTTCATCCCTGCGTATGCCTCCCTCCAGTCCCTACAATTCCTTGCCCTAACTGAGACCTGGATCACACCTGACAACACCGCCACTCCCGCTGCCCTCTCATCCTCCTTCTCCTTCTCGCACACTCCCCGGCCTTCCGGCCGTGGCGGTGGTACTGGTCTTTTAATTTCCCCCTCGTGGAAATTCTCTGTTCTCCCCCTCTCTGACCTGTCCATATCCACTTTTGAATTCCATTCTGTTGCAGTATCCTACCCTACTAACCTTTTCATTGCAGTTATCTACCGTCCTCCAGGGCCCCTGGGAAACTTCCTTGATGAGCTAGACACCCTTCTCAGCTCCTTCCCTGAGGATGGCACCCCACTGATTCTCCTTGGAGACTTCAACATCCACCTAGAAGCCTCCCAGTCTGCTGCCTTCCTACCGCTAATCCACTCCTTCGGCCTCTCCCTGCAACACTCTCCTCCGACCCACAAGGCGGGCAATGTCCTAGACCTTGTCTTTGTAAGGAACTGCTCATGCTCCAATTTCACGGTTACCCCTCTGCATACATCTGATCACCACTTCATCTCATTCTCCCTCCCTCTTCCTCCCCATCCTCCTCTCCCTCCTCCCTCCCACACTTCCTCAGCCCGCCGTAACCTCCGCTCCCTCTCACCCTCTTCCTTTGCCAGCACCGTCACCGCCTCACTCCCCCCTCTCGAATCCTTCTCCAAACTCCCCGCTGACTCTGCATCTGCCACCCTCCTTTCATCTCTCTCCTCCGCCTTTGACTCTCTCTGTCCCCCTGTCTCAAAGCCACCTCGCACATCCCCTCCCAGTCCTTGGATATCTGACACCCTCCGTACCTCCAGGGCCAGCCTCCGCGCAGCGGAGAGGAAGTGGGGGAAATCCAGAGACGCTTCCGACCTCATTCTCTTCCGATGTCACTGCCGCCAAAGCAAAATACTATCAAACGCAAATTCAGAACTCTGCTTCTAACCCCCGGAAACTGTTCTCCATTTTCTCCTCTCTCCTCAACGCACCGCCTCCTCCTCCTCAGTCCTCCTTCGCTGCTGATGACTTTGCTGATTTCTTCGATGAGAAGGTCGCAGTCATCCGCAGATCCTTTACAACCGCCGCCCCCCTCACTGTGCCCTTCCCCCCCTCTAGGCCCATCCCTTCCTTTTCCACTTTCTCCCCCCTTACAGACTCTGATGTTTCTCAACTCCTGCTCTGCCACCGCCCTACAACCTGTGCCCTTGACCCTATCCCCTCTTCTCTTCTCCAAACTATCACACCTGACATTCTCCCATTTTTCACCTCCCTTGTCAACTCCTCCCTGTCTTCCGGCTGTTTTCCGGCATCCTCCAAGAGGGCCCACATCACTCCGCTGCTAAAAAAGCCTACCCTGGATCCCTCCATCATCCAGAACTACCGCCCGGTATCTCTTCTTCCTTTCCTTTCTAAAACTATAGAACGAGCCGCTTCTACTCAACTTTCTTCCTTCTTTTCTAACAACAACCTGCTAGACCCCCATCAGTCTGGCTTCAGATCGGGCCACTCGACAGAGACTGCGCTCCTCTCCGTCAGTGAGTCACTTCATGCCGCACGAGCAGCCTCCCTCTCCTCTGTCCTCATTCTTCTAGATCTCTCTGCTGCCTTCGACACTGTGGATCACTCCATCCTCCTGTCTGCCCTGTCAGCAACGGGCATCTGTGGCACAGCCCTGGACTGGATTGAGTCCTACCTCTCTGGTCGCTCCTTCCAGGTTGCCTGGGCTGGTTCGGTATCGACACCTCGGCCCCTCGCCACAGGAGTTCCCCAGGGCTCAGTCCTTGGCCCGCTTCTTTTTTCTCTCTACACTCGCTCCCTTGGCCCTGTGATCACTGCACATGGGCTATCCTACCACTGCTATGCGGACGATACCCAACTCTTCGTCTCGTTCCCGCCGTCTGATACGCAGGTTTCAGCCCGTATCTCTGCTTGCCTGAGGGACATCCAGAGCTGGATGGACAACCACCATCTAAAGCTCAACCCAGGTAAAACTGAAATGATATTCATCCCTGCTAATACCTCTCCCCATCTGGATCTCTCCATTTCCCTCGGGGATACCACACTCACGCCGTCACCCAGTGCAAGGAACCTCGGCGTGGTGATGGACAGCAGACTGTCCCTTTCCGAGAACATTGCGGCGGTGACCCGGTCTTGCAGGTTCTTCCTATACAACATACGGAGAATCCGCCCCTTTCTCACCCCCTACTCGACCCAGCTCCTGGTCCAAGCGATGGTTCTGTCCCGCCTGGACTACTGCAATTCCCTCTTGGCTGGCCTCCCAGCGTCTGCCATCAGACCCCTCCAACTCATCCAGAATGCAGCAGCTCGTCTGGTCTTCAACCTTCCCAAATACTCACACGTCACCCCCCTGCTTACTTCCCTCCACTGGCTGCCTGTCATGGCTCGCATCAAATTCAAAACATTGGTGCTAGCCTTCCAAGCAGTTAAAGGGTCTTCCCCAGCTTATCTGCAAAAAATCATCAGACCCTACACCCCTGCCAGACCTCTTCGTTCAGCCTCCACAGGCCGCTTGGCACCTCCCCCTCTCAGAACCTCCACCTCACGCTCACGACTACTGTCTGTTCTGGCTCCACGGTGGTGGAACGAACTCCCCGTTGAGGTCAGAACTATAGAATCCCTCCCCACCTTCAAGCGCAAGCTGAAGACACACCTCTTCAAACAGCACCTCTCCCCATCCCTCCCTACCTCCCTGTGAACCTTAATTGTTGTCTCTGTGACTTGTGTATCAGTATTTTAGTTGGCTAGGTAAGCAGTGTTTGGATAGTTAACTTTGGTGACTTTTGCTCTGTTTGTTTGTTTGTTCAAAAAAAAAAAAAAAAAAAAAAAAAAAATGGCCCTTGTCCTTATCTTTGTTGTACAGGTAGCAGTTGAAATTGTACTTACCTCTAGGGTCTTTCAGCGAACTTATCCCTGGTTATGGGTATGCACTTTGTTGTACGTCGCTCTGGATAAGAGCGTCTGCCAAATGCCAATAATGTAATGTAATGTAATTTGTGATGACAGTGATGATTTAAAAATGAACAGAACAACTAGATGAAAGAATAGTGCACATTTTAAGTCTCCAGTTTTTATAGACAAAGTGGCAGGCACACCTGAACCTAGTTTTGGTGGTCATCTCCCCTCTTTGACCACTAGACAAAACTCCTCAGAGACAAAACGTTAGGTCCTCCCTGTGCAAGAGGCTATGGCTTTCAGCAGCAGCCAGCGTAAAGTCTTTCTGAAATTGAGAAAAATACTCAAAGAAGCTGTAACTTGAAGAGAAATTAAAGACCAACACCTTTCTTGCATAAACACACAGACTTCTTGCTTTCTATCTTCTCATGGTTCCGCTTATTCTCTTCTCCCTCTCTCTCTCCATCCGTCTCACGTTCTCTCACTTTCTCTAACTTCCTACTTCTTCCTCTTGACAATTCCACTGAATTAATCTTCCTCTCGATTGGCCAATGAGAGGCCAAGTCGTCCCGCCGCTCTGATTGGTCAGTCCACTGATCAAGGGGGTGGAGATAGGGACACTTGATCTGTATTTGGAGACTGGGCGCCACCTGCAGGAAGAGAGAGGAACTTTTCAGAGATGCAGTCGGAAGCACAGACTGGAGAATTCAGCATCGTAACTGAAATTACCCCACAGAGAGGTTACAAGATCTGCTGCTGCATGTAATCCCAGTCTGCTGGGCAAGGTTGGTGGTTCTAATCCCGGTGTAGCCACAATAAGATCCATTATTAGATCAGATATTAGATTATTAGATCCGATAGATCCGAACAGCCGTTTGGCCCTCGAACAAGGCCCTTAAACCTGCATTGCTCCAGGATTGTCTCCTGCTTAGTCTAATCAACTGTATGTCGCTCTGGATAAGAGTGTCTGCCAAATGCCAATAATGCAATGTAATATATATACACTCACCAAGCACTTTATTTGGAACATTTTTACTTTATTACACCTACTCATTCATGCAATTATCTAATCAGCCAATTGCATGGCAGCAGTGCAATGCATACAATCATGTAGATACGGGTGAGGAGCTGCAGAGAATGGTGCAAAAAACAAAAAACATCCAGCGAGCAACAGTTCTGTGGGCAGAAATGCCTCGTTAATGAGAGACGTCAGAGGAGAAAGGCCAGACTGCTAAAGGCTGACAGGAAGGTGACAGTGACATAAATAACCACACATTAGAGCAGTGGTATGCATATGTGTGTAAGTAGTTAGGTGTGTGTACATTACAGTGCTGCTTTCTGTTTGTGGAGCTGTGGTGGCAGTAAGGCTCCTAACCACTGCTTCCTGTCCACTGCTTCCTGCTTCCTGTTGTACCTACCCTGTTAGGGGCTGGGGCTGTGAAGGGGGACATTCACTATTCGTGGTTTAGGCAGAAAGACTTTTGATTAGTACTTCTGATTTTGGTTTTTGTGTTTTGACTCTTTTTGCAAAATCCATCTTGCTTATTATACCAAGAACTTCCTGCTGTGAGCCCATGAGAGCAAGTGCATTCAGGAGTGTTTACAAATGTGGAGTTTGAGTTTTACTTCATTATAACATCTATGCCGGAATGGATGATCCCAGGAATATGCTTGTAAAAATAATTGTAATTATGCTTAAAACATTTTTTTATAAATCGTCATAATAATAAAATAGAACAATAAACTCAATTACATTTGATTCTGCTGAAGAGAGAAGAGCTCTTCCTGTCCGACCGGGAAAATGCAATTTTGCTGTTATTCTGACTGAATGATGTCAGAGCCATAGGTGAAGGGTGTAAAACCCCACGCTAACCCAATGATGGAATTTAGCCAGGGCCGAAGGGGTTTGCATGCTTGTCCTTCTGGTGTTGCTGGAAGAATATTAGTAGGGTTAAATAATAATAATATAATAATAACCCTATGCGGAGAGTCTAGATCAGCTAATGAATAAACCACGTTACAAAGACAGTAGTACCACTCTGCCTTCCACTCTTTACTGGTCCGGGCTGACCAAGAATCTCCACAGTAGGGCCAAAACATTCACCTTCGTTATTTGACTCCATTTAAGATATAATTTAGAAATTTGGGTTTGAAACATACGTGAACCTCGGGAGTGATTACACTCGACTCTTACCTGCACCACCATTACTCAATATATGCTCCCGGGATTAGCATTATTGCTGAATCTCAGTTCGGCGGAGAAACTCAGAGGCTGAGGGTCTAGCCAACACAATACATGCACTATATTGACATGATAGTTGCGAGCCCAGGTCGGCGTGCATTTAGAGTGCTCCTTAGAGCTAACTAGACAGGAACCGGCGTAGAAACGCCCATGGGTTCCCTTCGCATCAAATTACAAGAGCCATGCACCACCAATCCTTTGGGCCGAACTTGGCTGTTTTCCCAGCTTGGAAATAATTTATTCGCAGACAGGAAGGTTATTAGCTTTAGAATACCAATAGTCAATTACAAAATACACAAATTAAGAATAGAGATAGAGTAAAGAATCACACCTAGCCTGCTTTAGCTACACACAAACACAGAACGTACATATAGAACGTGCATAGTGATATAGAACGTGCATAGTGTGGGAAGCCAGTTATGGTCTTCCCTATACATACACACATACACACACATATACATACACAGAATCTGCAGTGTGGGAAGTCGATTGCGATCTTCCGCTGCTACACATACATATACGTACAATATGCCATGTGGGAAGTCGAATGCGATCTTCCCAGGTTGGTCTGTCTCCCTTGCTTTTATGCCAAATCATATGTTTGAACTAGGCGGCAGTGCCATAAATCAACCTGGAGGGGTGGTCAAATCTGGAATTTAGACCCCCCACCCTTGGGGGTTGTTAAGTAGGGAAAATGAGATGATTCCCAGAGAGGACATGTAGGTTTTCCCTTGAGTTACTGAAACTATGGTTTATTAAACTCCATTTGGTATGAAATGTATCTCATCCGATTCCTTGATTTTACCGGATCACATCCATACCAAACAGATTACCCTTATGTTTTATTATGTTGCAGTTATCATGAAACTTCTCTCCTGATTATCCATTTTACATGCAATTCCTGTTACCATTACATAAGACATAATGCAATAATACAAGGATCACATGGGCAATGTTTTCAAGGTTTTACCGGGTCTATTTACTATCTCAACAGCAGTTTTGAATATTTAATCTAGGAGAGCCGTCACCGGTGTAATGACAGCAGTGCACTGTGGCATTGTCCAGAGTCTTTCCCCTTGGAAGTGACCAGGTATGGGGTCACGGGAGAGGTCACCAATGTTCTGGAGCACACTCTCTTCCCTGTGACCTAACTGCCCTTAAGCCACTCATACATCTTCCCCTTATCTCCTTTGGCGCCGATGGCCTGAAACTCCCCAAAGGTAGTCCAAACAGTACTGTCCTCTGTTCCTTTGACACATACCAGAAGCCCCAGCTCTCAGGTTCCTCACAAATGGCAGCCCTTCCTGAGTCCCACTTTGCCTTTGGATACCCAGGGTCGAAGGGCTGACTGTGGGTTGAGATGTGTTCTGTAAGGAGCGGATCAGATGTCGGATGGTCATGGGGAAAAGGTCGCAAGATATTATATCTATGAATGATGATAGTGTTATGATAACTGCATTATGCTGTAAATATGTATTTGTACCTCTCATGGTAATATACCTTTCGGATAAACCTGATTTGGGTGAATTAAAGGAAAGGAGACAAAACTCCAGATTGCTTGGTTTCTTCTCCTTATCTCCAAAATCCAGGCCTTTGTTCTTGACCCTAAAAATGTGTCACCCATCTGGAATTTACAGCCAAACTCCCACCAGTGAGACCTTGATCAGGGAGCTAAAACAAATGACTTCTAGAGAGACAGCTTTTGCCCAGTTTTCCCTCGGCTCCTGGATGGTTATGATATCAAAGGTAGACTGTTACAAAAACTAGACCATTACACCAGTCGCACTGAACAAATCAGAATAACACCAAACATTACTATATTCTGACCTGGGATTATCATGAAACATCTTTATGCCGTCTCCAGTATTCCTGTGCTCAAACCCTGCAAGGAATGTGAGAGGGCCCAGGAAGGCGCCTCCAGCAGCCCTTCTCTAGCTCTCCCCCACAGGCATGGGGGCCAAAAGGTGGGGGCTAACAATGTGTGCTCCGGTAGGGGGAAGTCAGCAAGCTGACCAGCGCATAAGACCAAATGTTCATGATTTCCGGCTTATAAGGGTGTTGCTGAAATAATAAAAATAACTTTTTCCACCACAAAAAAATAAAAAGGATGAAGGATAAATGACACCTCTGTACTGTTTGGATGGCTGTACTCTGTGTATTGTTAATAATAATAAAAAAATAAAAATAAAATAAAAAATGCACATTGGCCCCAATCAGGCACAAAGCAAATTACTGAACGTGTTTTCTTCTGTGCATTCAGTTTATAAAAAAGTGGAAGTACGGAAGAGCTGCAGCAGCCAGAAGCTGAGCTCATTCTATATTTATATTTACTGCAACTAGTTTCTTCTCATCTTCAGTCCTGCTGCTCTGTCAGTCAGGCTGTTTTACATTCATTTAGCAAATCACTGAGCCCTGATCCACAAAGCCCCAAACCCCTCTCCTGGTAAGTGTTTCATCACATCATTGAATTTCATCAAAATGATGTTCCAATATTTTTTTGGGACAAGAATTGAAAACTTGGATCAAATTTACTGGTGAGAAATTATTGAATAACTGTAAAAGCTGTCTGTTTATTCCAGACAGATATCAGTGTATTTGTGTAAGTGTCAGGGTTGGGGGACAGAGGAGCCAAGTGCAGACTCAGGGGTTATGAGAAATGGCAGGTTTAATGAAGGCAGGCAGATAAGAGGCAGGCAGAGCATGATCCAAACAGGCAAAGTTCAAAAACTGGGCAGAGGCATGAAGATCATAGAAAAGGGAAAAATAATAGAAATGGGGCACGGACGTGACAGACTGTGTGCTCTTGTGTAGCATCTGTTACAATGAGAGTATAGAGAATACTCACACAGTGTAACAGCACAATAACTCACTGTGTGCTCTTGTGTAGCATCTGTTACAATGAGAGTATAGAGAATACTCACACAGTGTTCTTCAATGCCATTAATTTTTACAGTGTAAAATAATAACTCATATCTGTATTTGTGTCTCATATATCTGATGCAGCCATGGTCTTCAACACCTTCGTAGCCCTCCTGTTTGTGTCAGGTGAAGTGCAGTTATGATGTTTCAGTGCTGTGTGTGTTTGTGTGTGTTTGTGTGTATGTGTGTGTGTGTGTGTGGGTGGGGGGGGGGGTCGGCGAATGCATGCAGGGCAGAATTAGTCAAAATTACTATTCATCAAAATACAAAAGAAGGCAATCAAATTCTGGAAACATCTAAAAAATAGCGAGCCCAACTCTTACATTACAAAGCCCTGCATCATTTTTATGATGAAGTTACTCTTCATACCCAGCTTTGAACCTGAGACATAGTTCAGTACAGTTGTCATGGAGACATCATCTTCATTTATGTTCATTTAATCCATGATCTGTTGTGTTTGTGTGTGTGTGTGTGTGTGTATTTGTGTGTGTGTGTGTGTGTGTGTGTGTGTGTGTTTGTGTGTGTATGTGTGTGTTTTTCAGGTGTTCTTGGCCAGGAGAGATGGGGAGTGACTTACACCCCTGAGAGAATCTGTGCCTTAAAGGGGTCTTCAGTAGACATGCGCTGTGTTTACTTTCATCCCACATACCAACCTTACAGAGTGCAGAAAGCATTCTGGTTTATTCGCTGGCGCCCTCCACAGGAGCCTGAAGACCTGTCCCTGGACCCAGAGTACTCTGGTCGTGTGGAGTACCGTGGGAATCAGATCAGTGACTGCACTTTTAGAATAAAACAACTGAGAGAAAGTGATTCACAAACATATCGCTTCTGGTTCCTGACAAACCATGATGGAAAATATTCTGGCCGACCTGGTGTCTCATTGACAGTTACAGGTAACCATTTAATGTGATGAGCTCATAGGATTCTTCTCCCATATCTCTGAATGGAAGACTGGGGAAGGGAGGGATGTTTTTTACAGTTTTAATTTGTTTGCAGCTCTACAGGTGAGGGTGAATCCTGGCTCAGTGACAGAGGGACACAGTGTAAGACTGACCTGCAGCACCACCTGCACTCTGACTGGCAGCCCAGCCTTCACCTGGTACAGGGACGGGTCTCCTCTGTCCTTTACCACCCAGACACACCAGCTCACAGCCAGCAGTGAAGATGGAGGCACATACTCCTGTCCTATAAAAGGATCTGAGCTTCTCCCCTCCTCTGCAGTGGCTCTTACTGTGAACTGTGAGTACAAGAGGCCAGACTCATGTGTTTCACACTATTGGTGATGTCATCAACACTGTAGAAATGTTTGACACATCACACAGGTTTCAAAGCATTCAGCCTAAATGTACCGTTAAAGTCTACAGATCATCATATACTGCATGCTATGTACAGATTCCACTTAAACGGCAACATGTGTTTAGTGATTTTATTTATTCGCTGAAACATGAATACTGGAAATAAAAGCATAATTGAATGACTTGAAAGCACTATACATGTGCCAGAGTCCAGTTTAGATTCCACATGAAACTACGAACACTTCTTCCCTCTTCCAGATCGTCCTAAAAGTGTCTCAGTATCAGTGAGCCCCTCTGGTGAAATAGTGGAGGGCAGTTCAGTGACTCTGACCTGCATTAACCAGGCCAACCCACCAGTGCAGAGCTACTCCTGGTTTAAGAGCACAGGATCTGTTAGCTTCGCGATACTAGAAACAAGATGGAGTCAGAAATACACCATTGAAAAAATCGAATCCTCAGATGATGGAGAGTACTACTGTGAG
>NC_083760.1:91573850-91611350 GCF_963514075.1 Conger conger | reverse complement strand
GTCCAGTTTAGATTTCACATGAAACTACGAACACTTCTTCCCTCTTCCAGATCGTCCTAAAAGAGTCTCAGTATCAGTGAGCCCCTCTGGTGAAATAGAGGAGGGCAGTTCAGTGACTCTGACCTGCAGCAGCGATGCCAACCCACCAGTGCAGAGATACTCCTGGTTTAAGGAGTCTGGAGCTGGAGTCTGGCAGGCAGGATCAGGACAGAGTCTCAACTTTTCTTATGTTAGCAGTGGACAGTACTACTGTGAGGCAAAGAACACCCACGGAGCCCAGAACTCCACTGCTTTCCTGCTCACAGTGCAAGGTAAGGCCAGTTAGGCAAGGTAACAAGTTATGCTGCAGCCTACTTGACAATTTTTTCAGGCTACAATAGCTAGCCCATTGTTTCTTCACACATAAAATCAATCACTCAAAATGCATTCACTGAAATTGGCCTAGTGATGAAGATGTTGGAAGATTGGTGGAATTAATTTTTGTGACTAATATGAAAAAGGTTTTATCCCAAATACAGTGGTGTCATGTTCCAGTATTTTCCACTTCCCTTGCTGCTGCCGTCTGCACACACACCTTTGCCGGTCTCTCTCAAAGATGCTCCAAATAAAACAATTTGCTACACATCAATATAGTAAAAAGAATTGTTTAATTCAACAAGCGTAGGCTAACATTAATTGCGCAGAGTAAGTTCAGTCAGGAAACTCAACCAATCACATACAGACATCACTACATGTCCTCAAACTCACCCAATCACATCCAGACATCACTACATATCCTCAAACTCACCCAATCACATACAGACATCACTACATGTCCTCAAACTCAACCAATCACATACAGACATCACTACATGTTCTCAAACTCAACCAATCACATACAGACATCACTACAGGTTCTTAAACTCAACCAATCACATACAGACATCACTACATATCCTCAAACTCACCCAATCACAGACGGACATCACTACATATCCTCAAACTCAACCAATCCCATTGACCAATTACAAGTGTCCACAAATTCCAGTAAACGTGCAGTACATGCTAGTAAACATACTGCAGGCATAGATGGGTTTGTTCCCACATTTAGAAACTTTCACCTTCTAATGCCTTGGATGTTAATGCTTTTTATCAATCAGTTTCACAAAGGTTCTTTTAATATTCACAGTTTATTATTTTTATTATTATTATTAGTAGTATTACTGTTTTGATGTCTGTTTATATTCTTTTATTATTATTGTTGTTTTTGGTGTAATTTAGATTTGTTGGAGTTCTTTTTCTCATCTGGCTTAAAAAAATTATTTTTGAGTGCTGTGTTGTGAAATGACCACGGATGACTGACACTGGTGCATCTCTCGGACTTTTTGTAGGAGGTCGGTCCTTGACTGTGGTTGCAGCAGTGGGAGCTGTGGCAGCAGCGGCCATTTTGGCTCTTGTGTTTCTTGGTGTCGTCTGTGTGAGGTACGTGGCTGAAAATCTGTGCCAGTTCACAGTCACTCATTAGTGAATGATGTCGGATTAGACTTGCGGTGTAAAAACGATCGTAGATGGTATTTCTATAGAATGATGTTGTCATGTGCTAAATATTGATGCCATACCCCCCTCTTATGTCTGGGTTGTGCTTAGACCACTGCATCAATAGTTATTTTTTGCACTGGGTTTTGATTTGCTTCATACATTTTAGTTTTTTTCTCTCTATAAGCAGGAGGAAACGATCCATAAATGAGGAGGTGAGTCAATCAAAATGAAATATATCACATAGATTTATGTGTTTTTGTGTATACAGTATACACTCAGTGACCACTTTCTTAGGTACACCTTTCTAGTGTTGATTTTATATTTTCTGGTTTGTGGTCTTTGGATGTGAAGTGTGCCTTTGTTTGTTTGGATTTTCTCCTGGTTTTTTAAACTGTGCCTTTGATTATTCTTTTGATTACCCCGTATGTACCTGTCCACCTCCATTACAACAATTGCCTTTTCACATTATCGCTGAGTCTGCTCATGATTATTCTGTCCTGAGTGCCTATAGACTACTGGCTAAGGTGCTTGTAGTCTTGTGGCAAATGTGCCTATAGACTACTAGCTAAGGTGCTAGTAGTCTTGTGGCTAAGGTGCCTATAAACTACTGGCTAAGGTGCTTGTAGTCTTGTGGCTAAGGTGTCTATAGACTACTGGCTGAGGTGCTTGTTGTCTAGTGGCTAAGGCGCCTATAGACTACTGGCTACGGTGCTTGTTGTCTAGTGGCTAAGGTGCCTATAGACTACTGGCTAAAGTGCTTGTTGTCTAGTGGCTAAGGGGCCTATTGACTACTGGCTAAGATGCTTGTAGTCTAGTGGCTAAGGTGCCTATAGACTACTGGCTAAGGTGCTTGTAGTCTATTGGCTAAGGTGCCTATAGACTACTGGCTAAAGTGCTTGTAGTCTAGTGGCTAAGGTGCCTATAGACTACTGGCTAAGGTGCTTGTAGTCTAGTGGCTAAGGTGATGTCTTGATGACTGATGGTGTATCCACAGTAAGAATAGTGCAGCTGTTTGTCCTTCACCCCACACTGCTCTGCTTAGTCTAATCAACTATAAGTCGCTTTGGAAAACATGTCCACTAAATAACTGCAATGTGAAAATGAACAGGAACTTTCTGCTGAACATTCCCATCCTTTCCCTGCTGGTTCTTCACCCCGCAGGGGAATAACAGCCCCATGGATGACAACACTGCAGGGATGCCAGTGAGCCACACTGAACCCCAGGGTACAGACAGAGGCAAGGGGGAAGGTCCCATCTACTCCTCCCTTCAACCTGCCAACACCCGCACCCAACAAGACCTTCTATACTGCACTATTCAAAAGCCTCTCCCTGAGTGTGAGGATGATGTTCACTACGCCAACGTCCAGTTCCTGCCCTCCTGTTCTGCCCCCAGGTGAGAATATCCCCTCATTACACTCCTTGTGCTGACTGTGGCTGTGCCAGCTCTTCTGTTTGGCCCAGTCTACATCAAACAGCCGACTTGAGATGGGGCGAAACCAGACGGGATGGTTTTAAAACGTTTTTTGAAGAAAGTCTTAGTGGTGTGTACTGTCCAGTTTTGGAGAGTCTGCTTTTGTCAGCTAGCGTTTCCCAAACTGACCACGTCAATGTGAAATTGGCTCAGGAGGTAAGAGCGGTCGTCTGGCAGCCAGAGGGTTGCCGGTCCGATCGCGGCCCCTGGGTGTGTCAAAGTGTCCCTGAGCAAGACACCTAACCCCCAAATGCTCCTGATGAGTCAAGTCTCTTCTCAAGTTAACTGTTTTTTGTAGACTGGTTTTAGAACTGAACCAATCACGAATCAGCACAGCGGATTGGAGAGGACGGTGGTGTGGGAGGAGTCTCTCATCAAACTGTGAACTTGTGTTAATGTTGTTAAAACAACATCACAGGACCCAACAATAAATATAGACAATACAACGGGAACGGTAGCTAGCTAAACACAATACACATATGAAGGTCACTAGAAGAAACATGAACCGCCAAGCACGCAGTCGTTGTTCTGGAAACATTTATTTGTTTACTTGCCACTTTGGTGCGGACTGCCTCGTTTTTACTCGCCCGTGGAGCTTTCTCCCGGCTCGCAGGCTAATCACCTGATCCAGACGCATCTTTTGATTGGCTCTTCTTTTCACCTTTTGCTCCTCCTCTTTTGACCCGCCTGCAGTGTGACCTCAGCCGATGACATCAAAGTGATGTACTGACTGACTGAAGCAGAATTCCAGAAGGCTCTTTTGTAGCTGAACTTCCTGCAGCTTGTGCTTCGTGTAGCATGCAGTGCACTCTCGGAAATAAAGTCCATAAAAAGATACAAAGAGAGATACAAGAGTTTACGAGAGTTTAAATCAGCTGTTTTCTCCATGCAGGTCACCAGCAGTGAAGGAAGACTGTGCTCTCTACACCACGGTGCAGAAACATCAAACATGAAAATAGACCGCCAGATCTCTTGTCCCACAAACCGCAGTGTGCATATGGGTATATCTCAGCGCTTTGGATAAAGGCGCTATATAAATGCCAACCATTTACCACTTACCATTTATATCTTTGAATGTGTGAGTATTTTAAGTGCATTTGCTCGACAAACTCGACAAAGCAAAATTCTGTCAGGACAACAATCCCCAAGCAGCAACTTCATTTACATGCAACGGCATGATGTGCTGGATGAGCATTTATTAAAATCAGCGATCATACGTCTGATCGGTGATGTGCAGGATGAGCGTTTATTAAAATCAGTGATCATACGTCTGATCGGTGATGTGCTGGATGAGCGTTTATTAAAATCAGCGATCATACGTCTGATTGGTGGGCATGCAGGCCATTCAGGACTGGAAGAGCAGACATACCGTCTGAGTGACAGACCAGGGAACAAACCGCTCCAGTCGTCACACTGAAGATGAGACTCTGGGACTCTTTCTGGTACTTCATCCACTTTACCTCCAGGTCAACTCCTCATCAACTCAGGTCACATGGCTGGGATGACTGTGGTGATTGGCTCTTCAAACGTGCGCTCAAAATGATCATTAATTTGACATTCTGTGACCTGTATATGCAAAACACCCCCATGGCTTCATGTGGCATACAAGGTATCCTTGGCATACAAGGTACCCTTTCTCACCACCTACTCCACTCAGCTCCTTGTTCAAGCAATGGTCCTGTCCCGCCTGGACTATTGCAATTCTCTGCTGGCTGGCCTTCCACATCTACCATCAGACCCCTACAACTCATCCAGAATGCTGCAGCCCGTCTGGTATTCAATGTTCCCAGAAATTCACATGTCACCCCCCTGCTCAGCAACCTCCACTGGCTGCCTGTTATGGCTTGCATCAAATTTAAAACTTTGGTGCTCGCATACCAGGCAGTTAAAGGATCAGCCCCTGTGTATATTCAATCCCTTATCAAGACCTATACACCAACAAGACCCCTCCGTTCTGCCACTTCGTGCCGTCTGGCGCCTCCCCCTCGCCGCACCTGCACTTCACTCTCACGACTGATGTCTGTCCTGTTCCCACGGTGGTGGAACGACCTCCCGGTGAATGTCAGAACGGAGTCTCTGACCTCCTTCAAGCGCAGACTGAAGACCCATCTCTTCAGGCTACACCTTTCCCTCCCCAACTCACAATCACTGTGATTAGCCTTAGACCGTAATGGCACTTATGTATAGATATCGTTACTTGTATAGGTATTGTTGTTTTTATTGGCTGTTCTTGTATTCTAGCTGCCAACAGTGGTATGCTAGTTTGAATGTTGATTGTACTCTTCAAGGGTTCTGAATTTCTGTATGTTTACACTAGGACTCGGAACTGTCCTCTCAGGTCTACTTTTGCACTTGTTCTTGTGATTGATTTGCACTTTGTTGTACGTTGCTCTGGATAAGAGCGTCTGCTAAATGCCACGTAATGTAATGTAATGTATCATCAAAATTCAATTTAATTTTCTTAACGAGCTGTAATTTGTTACAACGAAGACATTTGCTGGATTAAAAGGCTTTTTATCTGCATGTTTAACCTTAGCTTTTGTTATAACCTGTTAGAATGGTCACATTTCTTTTAATTTATTTGTGGATGTGGATGCAGAAACATCTACCATTTTAAATTCCATTTCTAAACCGGCACACACTTTAAGTTTTTGCGAAAAGATTTTGAGCAGTAATTAAGCAACATACCTGGATAACTGTGTGAATAGGCTCGGCCCTTTTCCCTGCCTAGATGCATTATCGTGGCTGCCAAGCAATTAAGTATTTTGGCAAGCAATGTGATTTGCAGAATGTGAATTTATTTGAGGTGTAATCATGGTTCTTTATGCCATCAGCACTGTCATTTGCATTTCAGTACTGGGCAAGACACCACTGGTAGTTCATAAATCAAGTCAATTTAAACTATAAATAACGAAAAAAGAACACAATATAATTGTGATTCATGTAGCAATGGTAAAACCTGCTATTTGTCCTCAGGATAGATGCATGCAGTGCATTTCATCTTCCTGTAGATGGCGGTATTTCTACTACAGGAATGGAGTCAAACTCAAACACGGAGTAAATTTGAGGTATGTCCCAAGATAATTTATGAAGTGAGATTAAATAAAGTAGGTTGGGAAATTGGTTTTACATAGGGATCTATCAAGCCTCACATTAATATGAATCTGCTGCTTTTTACAGTTTATACATGCATTGAAGCCTCAGCACAATATTGGCAAAAACCTACATGTGTGGCTGTAGTTCTCATTAGCAGTGCATTCGCAGTTTCACTTTAGAAGTCTAGACGTCCCGTCTCTGGAAGCACATTTTCACTCATTTACTCATCTCATATGAAGACGATGGTCATTCATTTAGAGATGGAGATAATTCAAATTAAATAATAAAAAAAAAGAACAGAAACAATAATTATGATATTCACATCTGTGAATGAACAAATTGAATTTGTACATGTGCTTATGTGTGCGCATGCGTGTTATTATTATGTTTGCATTTCCAAGGCAGAATTTCTAGACAGTGGTTGAGAGTATGTTTCCATTTCCCTGATTGCAGTGAGTAACAGTGTTTATTTTAATTAGAAAACTAAAGCAAAGCAGAAAAGAGATTTTAGCTTTAATCATTTGAAGAGGAGAACCCAGCACAGACACTCATAATGCAGACCTGCTCTTCCTGTTCTGTTCTGTTTGGGGCGAATCAGGGTTTAAACCTGCTACCTCACACCTGCTGTACATCACCTCTCCTGGGACCAAACGCACAACTTAGGGCCTTTTTCACAAAGCAGGAATACGGGGTCAACTTGGGAGTAAAACACAGAACCATCTTAAAACACGGACTCAAGTAAAAAGAGCTGTTCCAGGTTTTACTTATCCAAGCAAACTCAGTATTCCTGCTTTGTGGGTTTTACTCAGTGCACTTATCCAGCTAACTCAGTAATCCTGCTCTGTGGGTTTTACTCAGTGCCCTTATCAAGCTAACTCTGTAATCCTGCTTTGTGGGTTTTACTCAGTGCAGTTATCCAGCTAACTCAGTAATCCTGCTTTGTGGGTTTTACTCAGTGCACTTATCCAGCTAACTCAGTATTCCTGCTTTGTGGGTTTCACTCAGTGCACTTATCCAGCTAACACAGTAATCCTGCTCTGTGGGTTTTACTCAGTGCACTTATCCAGCTAACTCAGTATTCCTGCTTTGTGGGTTTTACTCAGTGCACTTATCCAGCTAACTCAGTAATCCTGCTTTGTGGGTTTCACTCAGTGCACTTATCCAGCTAACACAGTAATCCTGCTCTGTGGGTTTTACTCAGTGCACTTATCCAGCTAACTCAGTATTCCTGCTTTGTGGGTTTTACTCAGTGCACTTATCCAGCTAACTCAGTAATCCTGCTTTGTGGGTTTCACTCAGTGCAGTTATCCATCTAACTCAGTGATCCTGCTTTGTGGGTTTTACTCAGTGCACTTATCCAGCTAACTCAGTAATCCTGCTTTGTGGGTTTTACTCAGTGCACTTATCCAGCTATTTCAGTAATCCTGCTTCGTGATACAGGCCCCAGATGTGCCTTTCTAAGACCGGACGGATGATCTCTTTTTCTGCTGGTTATTGTTCTCCACATTTACGCCCTGCCTGGTCAGGATTGGTCCACCGCTATCGGCCCGAATGTCCGTAGTCTGCACACCTGAGAGAACCGGCGTAGAAACGCCCATGGGTTCCCTTTGCATCAAATTACAAAAGCCATGCACCACCGATCCTTTGGGCCGAACTTGGCTGCCTTTCCCAGCTTGGAAATAATTTATTCGCAGACAGGTAGGTCATTAGCTTCAGAATACCAATAGTCAATTACAAAATACACAAAATAAGAATAGAGATAGAGTAAATAATCATACCTAGCCTGCTTTAGCTCCACACAAACACAGAACGTACATATAGAACGTGCATAGTGTGGGAAGCCAGTTTGATTGCCCGCTGCTACACATACATATACGTACAATATGCCGTGTGGGAAGTCGAATGCGATCTTCCCAGATTGGTCTGTCTCCCTTGCTTTTATGCCAAATCATACGTTTGAAACCAGGCGGCAGTGCCATAAATCAATCTGGAGGGGTGGTCAAATCTGGAATTTAGACCCCCACCGTTGGGGGTTGTTGAGTAGGGAAAATGAGATGATTACCAAGAGAGGACGTGTAGGTTTTCCCTTGGGATACTGAAACTATAGTTTATTAAATTCCATTTGGTATGAAATGTATCTCATCCGATTCCTTGATTTTATCAGATCACATCCATACCAAACAAATTACCCTTGTGTTTTATTATGTTGCAGTTATCATGAAACTTCCCTCCTGATTATCCATTTTACATGCAATTCCTGTTACCACTACATAAGACTTAATGCAATAATACAAGGATCACATGGGCAATGTTTTCAAGGTGTTACCGGGTCTATTTACTATCTTAATAGCAGTTTTGAATATTTAATCCAAGAGAGCAGTCACCGGTGTAATGACAGCAGCACCCAAATGAGGGCACTGTGGCATTGTCCGGAGTCTTCCCCCTTGGAAGTGACCAGGTATGGGGTCACAGGGAGGTCACCAATGTTCGGGAGGATTCTTTTCCCATGACCCGACTGGCCTTGGACCACTCATACATCTTAACTCCCCAACAGGTAGTCTAAACAACATTGAAACCCCAGCTCTCAGGCCCCTCACAAATGGCAGCCCTTCCTGACCTTAACCACTATGCTACAGGCCGCCCCATCATATCTATGAATGCTGTAGTTGGGAGTTTTCATGATAACTGCATTATGCTGTAAATATGTCTTTGTGCCTCTCATGGTAATATACCTTTGGGATAAACCTGATTTGGGTGAATGAAAGGAAAGGAGACATCCCAGACTGTTTGGTTTCTTCTCCTTATCTCCGAAATCCAGGCCTTAGTTCTTGACCCTAAAAGTGAGTCACCCATCTATAATTTACAGCCAGGCCCACCAGGCAGGGGGCTAAAACACATGGCTTCTACAGAGACAGCTTTTGCCCAGTTTCCCCTCGGCTCCTGAATGGTTATGATATCAACGGTAGACTGTTACAAAAACTAGACCATTACACCAGTCGCACTGAACCAATCAGAATAACACCAAACATCAACATATTCTGACCTGGGATTATCATGAAACATCTTCATACCATCTCCAATATTCCTGTTCTGGAATGTGAGAAAAGATGGCCCAAGAAGGCGCCTCTAAGAATCCTTCTCTAGCTCTCCCCCACAGGCATGTGTGCCAATGGTGGGGGCTAACAATGTATGCTCCAGGAGGGGGAAGTCAGCAAGCTGACCAGCACATGAGACCAAATGTTACTTATGACTGGCTTACAGTACGGAAGGGCTGCGGCAGCCAGAAGCTGAGCTCATTCTATATTTATATTTACTGGAACTACTTTCTTCACACCTTCAGTCCTGCTGCTCTGTCAGTCAGGCTGTTTTACTTTCATTTAGCAAATCACTTTGGCACAAGAATTGAAAACTTGGATCAAATTTACAAAGAAAGCATTTACTGGTGAGAAATTATTGAATAACTGTAAAAACTGTCTGTTTATTCCAGACAAATATCAGTGTATTTGTGTAAGTGTCAGGGTTGGGGGACAGAGGAACGAAGCGCAGACTCAGGGGTTCTGAGAAATGGCAGGTTTAATGAAGGCAGGCAGATAAGGGGCAGGCAGAGCATGATCCAAACAGGCAAAGTTCAAAAACTGGGCAGAGGCAGGAAGATCATAGAAAAGGGAAAAATAATAGAAATGGGGCACGGACGTGACAGACTGTGTGCTCTTGTGTAGCATCTGTTACAATGAGAGTATAGAGAATACTCACACAGTGTAACAGCACAATAACTCACTGTGTGCTCTTGTGTAGCATCTGTTACAATGAGAGTATAGAGAATACTCACACAGTGTAACAGCACAATAACTCACTGTGTGCTCTTGTGTAGCATCTGTTACAATGAGAGTATAGAGAATACTCACACAGTGTAACAGCACAATAACTCACTGTGTGCTCTTGTGTAGCATCTGTGACAATGAGAGTATAGAGAATACTCACACAGTGTAACAGCACAATAACTCACTGTGTGCTCTTGTGTAGCATCTGTTACAATGAGAGTATAGAGAATACTCACACAGTGTAACAGCACAATAACTCACTGTGTGCTCTTGTGTAGCATCTGTTACAATGAGAGTATAGAGAATTCTCACACAGTGTTCTTCCCTGCCATTCATTTTTACAGTGTAAAATAATAACTCATATCTGTATTCGTGTCTCATATATCCTCAACACCTTCGTAGCCCTCCTGTCTGTGTCAGGTAAAGTGCTCGTTAAAGTTTTTTGTTTTAATGCAGTTATGATGTTTCAGTGCTGTGTGCCAGAGTCTTAGGGACAGTGAGTGACAAGGAGCACAAAATAAGTAAATAAATGAATAAATATGCATCAATATAAATATATTTAGTTTTTTCCCCTACATAAGTAGTTATTTTTCTAATGTATGGTTCGTGTCCATTTGTTTCTAGTCTTTCATGTTAAATATTGTTCAGTATTAAATGGATGTTTATATATAGATGCTTTTGCAAAACAAAATGTCATGTTCTGTCATGCCAATAAAGCAACTTGAATTGAATGGAAAGAGCAAGAGAGCGAGAGGGAGAGAGAGAGAGAAAGACAGACAGAGAGACAGGGAGAGAGAGAGAATTTTAGATTTTTTCTGATGAAGTTCCTCTTCACACCCAGCTTTGAACCTGAGATAGAGTTCAGTACAGTTGTTATGAAGTCAAAATCTTCATTTATATCAATTTAATCCTTGATCTGTAATGAGTTGTGTTTGTGTGTGTGTGTATGTGTGTGTGTGTGTGTGTGCATATGTGTGTGTGTGTGTGTGTTTTTCATGTGTTCTTGGCCATGCGCTGCACTTACTTTAATCCCACATATTATTACAGAAATTCAATACAATATTATTACAGAGTGCAGAAAGCATTCTGGTTTATTCACCCGCACCCTCCACAGGAGCCTGACCTGTCCCTGGACCCAGAGTACTCTGGCCGTGTGGAGTACCGTGGGAATCAGATCAGTGACTGCACTTTTAGAATAAAACAACTGAGAGAAAGTGATTCACAAACATATTGCTTAAGGTTCCTGACAAACCATGATGTAAAATATACTGGCCTACCTGGTGTCTCATTGACAGTTACAGGTAACCATTTAATGTGATGAGCTCAGAGGATTCTTCTCCCATATCTATGAATGGAAGACTGGGGAAGGGAGGGATGTTTTTACAGTTTTAATTTGTTTGCAGCTCTACAGGTGAGGGTGAATCCTGGCTCAGTGACAGAGGGACAGAGTGTAACACTGACCTGTAGCACCACCTGCACTCTGACTGGCAGCCCAGCCTTCACCTGGTACAGGGACGGGTCTCCTCTGTCCTTCACCACCCAGACACACCAGCTCACAGCCAGCAGTGAAGATGGAGGCACATACTCCTGTGCTGTAAAAGGATCTGAGCTTCTCCCCTCCCCTGCAGTGGCTCTTACTGTGAACTGTGAGTACAAGAGGCCAGACTCATGTGTTTCACACTATTGGTGATGTCATCAACACTGTAGAAATGTTTCACACATCACACAGGTTTCAAAGAATTCAGCCTAAATATAACGTTAAATTCTACAGATTATCATATGCTGCACGTTAATGTACAGATTCAACATACACTGTTTACCGTCTTCATCTATTAACTGAAACATGAATATTGGAATATTGAATATTGAATATAAATGCATGATTTAATGATTTGAAAGCACTATACATGTGCCAGAGTCCAGTTTAGATTCCACATGAAACTACAAAATATTCTTCCCTCTTCCAGATCATCCTAAGAGCACCTCAGTATCAGAGCCCCTCTGGTGAAATAGTGGAGGGCAGTTCAGTGACTCTGACCTGCAGCAGCGATGCCAACCCACCAGTGCAGAGATACACCTGGTTAAAGGAGACTGGAGCTGGAGTCTGGCAGGCAGGATCAGAACAGAGTCTGACCATTTCTAAATTCAGTTTCTGGAGCAGTGGACAGTACTACTGTGAGGCAAAGAACACCCACGGAGCCCAGAACTCCACTGCTCTCCTGCTCACAGCACAAGTTAAGGCCAAATTTCCCGACTATGTGTTTGAATGGCAGGATTAATCCCATCAACTCTGATATTAGAAATCAGTAAGATAAAAGGATGAAGGATGAAAAGGAAAATGATAGTTAAATGTAAAAGTAGTGTGACTATGTACCATGAGGGCTGTGATTCCTACACAGAGCGCACAACATGGATGTAAATGTAAAATTAAAGTCTGCCTTTTAACCATTGTGTAGTCTTCACATTCTGTATACTCTTGTCCTAAGGGTGAAAAATGACCCTTAAAATAGAGCAAAAAAAAAACATTTATTTACATTTATTTAGGATTTTTCCCTTTTCCTCCCAATTTGGTAGCCAATTGTACCCTAATCCAATTAGTGTTAGCTGGGGGATACATCGCCCACACCCCGTCCCTCGGCATTTTAAGAAAAAACAAGGGTGAACCTCACATTCATGCTTTTATTTCAAATCCAATGTGCTGGAGCACAGAGCCAAAGCAACACAAGTTGTGTCACTGTCCCTACACTTTTACATTGAACTTTTATACATGCTTTCACATGGAATTAAAATAACACTTTTCCTGAACAAACTTTGTCTAGAACCATCCTGGAACAGTGCACAGACCTTCTGCCTGGCACAGAACACACACGGAGCTGCCAATGCAGTCAATATTAAATGTGAGTCAGCGATGTACAGTAATGTTGTCTGTTATTTTTAACAAGGGTGATTCTATCTGTTTGGGTGTCTGCTATAAACGACCTGCATATCTGATCTTAGTGTGGTAGTCATAGCAGAGGTGGAAGATCTAGGTTCCAAAACTTAAAGTCCTTCAACTATTGTGTTGCAAAAAAACCCCATGAACTTGGATTTCCTCATCTCAGCTGTCCTTCTGAGATACTTCTGGGTATGTGGATGAAGGTCATTAAAGCATTCATTAATAACTTTAATTTAAAACCTAAAGTTTTACCCGATGTATCAGTGTGATGGAGGGGCTGGGCGGAGAGCCAGAAGCGACCGAGGGTGAAAGCCTCCTAAACGAACACGCGGGCGTGATCGTCACTAAATACCCCGAGGTAACACGAAATGAGGGATACGCAGGCACTAGAAGGACTTTCTTTTGATTATTATTTTAAGGAAACAGAAAAGAAGCTAAAAATGGCTAAGCGAAAATAAAACTACCCTTTTAAAAACAGGGCGAATGACCCAACCAAAAGCAGTGCCAAACAATTATGCACCGGCGGTCACAGACCGAGGAGAGAAAATAAAAATACAACCTAGCGATAAAAAACTAGGCAAGAAAATAAAACCTCGAGTCGCAGCTCGGGACCAAAACACAAACCAAAATACATACCGGAGGACAACGTCCTCCAACCACCGGCTCACACGAGCCCAAAAAAACAAAACCCTTGAGGAAGATGTCAGCGAAAGAAACACCAGCTGAACACCTTCCTTACCTTCTCTGAATTTCTCTCTAGTTATAGAGACTAGAGACCACACACTATCACGATACCTGACTCTCAGTGGCAGAGTCTACCTGTGCGTTACCAGCTTAGTGCGAACGGTTGAACACCAAAGCACTGAAGGATAGTCAGTGCCGGTCTTAAATACCCTTAAGGGAGGTAATTCCCCTGGCGCTAACGAGGAACAGATGGAGCCAATGATCTCAGGCCCTCTGGTGGTCACAGTGGGAATAACCTCCCACCATGACAATCAGGGACACATCCAAACTGATGCCAGTGGTCTCTGATTACTTGGTGGCCCCTCACCAGTGCGAACACATCTCAGTAACACTGCACATTTGTTTGTATTTCATGAATGTATTTCAGACAAACTGCAGGCTGTTTGCCTCTCTTTGGTTCACACATCCAAGAGACCGACAGTACATCTCCACCATTTTGATTATATTTTTGGGGAAATTTGAGTATGCATGCCCATATCTGGTTCTCGTGCTGGTCGACAGCCCTAACTTAGATTTAATAATATTATTATTATGCCTAGCGTCATCCTTCTAGCCTTGTTGTTTACACTTTTGAATTGTAGTCTCTGCTGTATTCCTACACATACATGTAAATGCTATGTCTGTTTACTTCCAGCAGGGGATTGGACAGAACTTGTGTGTGCAGTTGTTGGAAGCATAGTGACTCTTGCACTCATAGCTGTTATTATGTGGACGAGGTAAGTGTTCACAATGTGGAAAACATCTGGAAATCAATCATCACTCAGAACACGTGTAATTAAAAGTTTGCATTAAACCGAGAGATTTGTAGTGATTTTAAAGATTCCCTGTTTAATTCAGAGGACTAGGTCGGAATGTTACAGCGAGACGCCATCTTGAATATCAGTCACTTCTCTCCCCCAGCCTTTATAGTCCACAATCTGTTAAAATTATAATTATAATTGCATTCCTGGTACACCGGTTCTTCGAGTGATTCTGTGATGCATGACTCAGTTCTGGGGGATCAGCAAGGGGTTGTGTGGCCACTCAGATGTAGGGGCCATGGTTAGTTGGCCAGGTAAAAAGAGCAATGTGGACCAGGATACTTTGATTAACAGCTGTACCTTTGGAAAAGTGCCATGGAAACGTTACTGACAGTGAATCAGGACCTCATTTCAACTTCCCAGCTGAAGAGCAGCACTTTCACAGTGCCAGTCACCAAGAATGTGCACTGGATTTAATCAGGTTCAGATAGAAGAGTGCCCTCTACTGGCCCACCAACACACCTTCAAGCAGCAGCCATTTTCTCTCAAAGTATCACATACTGTGCCAAAACACAATCTGCTACACACACACACACACACACACACACACACACACACACACACACATACACACACACACACACTCCAATAACACCACTACTGCACACACTTACAGAATATAACCCTGCTACACACACACTCCTATAACACTGCTACACACAGTATATAACCCTGCTACATACACACACTCCTATAACACTGTTAAACACAGTATATAACCCTGCTACACACACACTCCTATAACACTGCTACACACAGTATATAACCCTGCTACACACACACACACACACACACACACACACACACATTCCAATAACACCACTACTGCACACACTTACAGAATATAACCCTGCTACATACACACACTCCTAAAACACTGTTAAACACAGTATATAACCCTGCTACACACACACTCCTGTAACACTGTTACACACAGTATATAACCCTGCTACACACACACTCACACTCCTATAACACCCTTACACACAGTATTACCCTGCTACACACACACACACACACACACACACACACACACTCCTATAACACCCTTACACACAGTATAACCCTGCTACACACACACACACACTCATAACGCATGTACATGCACATGAGTTCTCTGTCATTGTATGGGAAGATGTTGTGTGTAAGCGCATCTGCTAAATGAATGCAATGTGCTGACTATGATGTAGGCACTGTGTAGTTTAGGCTGTGGCACGGTTCACATGTAATGAGTCATGTGTTCCTACCTCTATTGCTCACATACTGAGGCCATTTTTGCAGTTTCTGTCTGGGATTAACAATTTAACATGATGCATCATTTTATGTGTTCTCTTTACATATGGAAATATCCTTTTATTATATGTAGTGTAGTTTGTGTTAGTATCTTTTAACACACTGTTGAGTCTTCATTTTACATTGCTTTGATTTATTGACTCAGTTCTTACATGTTCTGATTTTACCAATTTAAGATAATCTTTTAGTTTTAAATATGTTGCTTGATTGTGCATAGTGATGTATTATGGTTTGTTTAAGCATTGTAAAGAACTGTAAACCTCTGGTCTCTATGAATAAAGTTTATTATTATTTGCGAACATTATAAAGCCTTCATGTTTTGCCTGCAAAAAAACAAAACAAAAAAAAAAAACCTAACACTGGGACGCTATGCTTAGAGGCGGGGGCTTGCCAGCTTGGAGGGCAGTAATTGGTGAATACTTTCTAATGGGAATGAAAGTATCAAAAAGCACAGCCGCCAAATAAATCCACACAATCCGTATGAAGAAAATGTGCATTTAAACGAGCCTTTTGTAATTCCACGTAGCGACAGCACAAAGATACACTTGTTTGCTTCAGCACGGGCCACTTTGTATCCGGAACAAATCAAATAACAGACTTCAGTTAGTTGGTGCTAACCAGCCAATCAGAACAGTGGTTCGTTCAGGTCAATGAGCCTTAAAGACACAGTCACTAAGACAGCCTGTTTTTGGTAATGCTCATGAGAGGTGCTGGAGAATGGACATTTAAAACTGCATAGAGAAAACCACCAAACACCACCATATCAGGACCTAAAATATAACACTGGACATACACAAAATGGGACCTTTAAAATATTTTTATTGAACTGTAATGCTCTTGTGGCTATATTCTGTATTGATTTTCATTCTTGGGTACTAATACGGAATAATGATATTGCTTTATTTATATATACACAGTGAGCACTTTATTAGGTTAAACCTGTAAACCAGTGCATTAGTACAAATATCTAATCATGTACACTGAGCAACTTCATGCATAAAAGCATGCATGGTCAAGAGGTTCCTTTCTCACCACCTGCTCCACTCAGCTCCTTGTCCAAGCAATGGTCCTGTCCCGCCTGAACTATTGCAACTCTCTGCTGGCTGGCCTTCCAGCATCTGCCATCAGACCCTTACAACTGATCCAGAATGCATCAGCCCGTCTGGTATTCAATGTTCCCAGACATTCACATGTCACCCCCCTGCTCAGCAGCCTCTACTGGCTGCCTGTTATGGCTCGCATCAAATTTAAAACTTTGGTGCTCGCGTACCAGGCAGTTACGGGATCAGCCCCTGAATATATTCAATCACTTATCAAGACCTATACACCAGCTAGACCCCTCCGTTCTGCCACTTTGTGCCGTCTGGCGCCTCCCCCTCGCCACACCTGCACTTCTCGCCCAGGACTGCTGTCTGTCCTGGCCCCACGGTGGTGGAATGACCTCCCGGTGGATGTCAGAACTGCAGAGTCTCCGACCTCTTTCAAGCGCAGACTGAAGACTAATTTCTTCAGGCTACACCTTTCCCTCCCCAACTCACCACCATGATTAGCCTTATATGTGCCATAGACTGAAATGTCCACTAATACAGTTGTATAGATATTGTTGATTTTTGTATTAGCTATTGTATTGTTGTACTCGGGGTATTCTAGCTGCCAACTGTGGTATGCTAGTTTGGTAGTTGATGTATTTTTCAAGTTTTCCGATTATATCTGTATGGTTACACTACGACTTGGAACTGTACTGTCCTCTCAGGTCCTCTTCGCACTTGTACTTTTGTTTGATTTGCACTTCATTGTACGTCGCTCTGGATGAGAGCGTCTGCTAAATGCCTTGTAATGTAAAGTAAATGTAATGAGGTTCAGTTGTTGTTCATACCAAACCTCAGAATGGGGAAGAAATGTGATCTCAGTGGCTCTGACCGTGGAATGATTGTTGGTGCCTGCCGAGGTGGTTAGAGTATCTCAGAAACTGCTGATCTCCTGGGATTTTAACGCGCAACAGTCATGAGAGTTTACAGAATGTGAATACCTAATAAAGTGCTCACTGAGTGTTCATTGTATTACATGTATTTTGGAAAATGCAACACTATGAATAAAGCTTATAATTCCTTTTCTTAATTGTAGGGCCTTCATGTTTTGAACTGCATCACACCTTTAATTCATGCAGAGAGAAGTTAACTTCCTCTGTGGTCTGTGGTCAGGCGCTTCACGTCTGACATGAAGGGTGACATGGCTCAGGCAGTAAGAGCAGTTGTCTGGCAGTCGGAGGGTTGCCGGTTTGATCCCCCACCCGGAATGTGCCGAAGTGTCCCTGAGCAAGACACCTGACCCCTAAATGCTCCTGACGAGCTGGTCGGTGCCTTGCATGGCAGCCAATCGCCATTGGTGTGTGAGTGTGTGTATGAATGGGTAAATGAGAAGCATCAATTTTACAGTGTTTTGGATAAAGGCGCCATATAAATGCCAGCCATTTACCATTAATCATGAAGCCATTCCACCCACAGCCACACAGAGCCCACCACTCCCAGTCCCTCACTGCACCCCACTCACTGGGCACAAGAGTACTATCACCTAATATAAAACATGCACCCTGCTCTCACTCAGACACAGAGCCCAGCAGAGCCCCTCACTGGGCACAAGAGTACTGTCACCTAATATAAAACCTGCACCCTGCTCTCACTCAGACACAGAGCCCAGCAGAGCCCCTCACTGGGCACAAGAGTACTATCACCTAATATAAAACATGCACCCTGCTCTCACTCAGACACAGAGCCCAGCAGAGCCCCTCACTGGGCATAAGAGTACTATCACCTAATATAAAACATGCACCCTGCTCTCACTCAGACACAGAGCCCAGCAGAGCCCCTCACTGGGTACAAGAGTACGGTGGCCCAGAAGGACATTCTTCGCTCTCAGAACTGTTTACACAATGTGATCAGCAGCTCTTATTAACATCCATCCATCCTTCCATCATCATCATAACCTGCTTATCCTGAACAGGGTCACGGTGGGGCTGGAGCCTATCCCAGCATACATTGGGCGAAAGGCAGGAATACACCCTGGACAGGTCGCCACCCTGGACTCATACCCACAGGCAATTTAGACTGTCCAATCAGCCTAGCCTGCATGTCTTTGGACTGTGGAAGGGAACTGGAGTACAAAATGAAATATATGACATAGATGTACGTGTTTTTGTGTGTACAGAATACACTCAGTGACCACTTTCTTAGGTGCACCTTTCTAGAATTGATTTTGGATTTTCTGGTTTGTGGTCTCTGCCTGGTTTTTGGACTGTTTTGAATTTTTGTATATGTGCCTTTGCTTGTTTGGACATTCTCCTGGTTTTTTAAACTCTGCCTTGTGTTTTTGATTACTCTTCTGATTACCCCGTATGTACCCATCCTCCTCCATTACAACAAGTGCCTGTCCCTGGATTACGTTTTGGAACTGCCCCTTGGTTATTAAACGCCTGCCATTTTTCACATTATCCCAGAGTCTGCTCATGATTATTCTGTCCCGAGTGCCGATAGACTACTCGCTAAGGTGCTTGTAGTCTAGTGGCTAAGGTGCCTATAGATTACTGGCTAAAGTGCTTGTAGTCTAGTGGATAAGGTGCATATAAACTACTGGCTAAGGTGCTTGTAGTCTAGTGGCTAAGGTGCCTATAAAATGCTGGCTAAGGTGCTCTTAGTCTAGTGGCTAAGGTGCCTATAAACTACTGGTTAAGGTGCTTCTAGTCCAGTGGCTAAGGTGATGCCTTGATGGCTGATGACTAGGACCTGGAAGGTTGGTGGTGCAAGCCCTGGTGTAGCCACAGTAAGATGGAAAATATGTCCAGTAAATAACTGCAATGTGAAAATGAACAGGAACTTTCTGCTGAACATTCCCATCCTTTCCCTGCCTGTTCTTCACCCTGCAGGGGAATAACAGCCCCGTGGATGACAACACAGCAGGGATGCCAGTGAGCCACACTGAACCCCAGGGTACAGACAGAGGCAACGGGGAAGGTCCCCTCTACTCTGACCGCAATGCGGAGAGTCTAGATCAGCTAATGAATAAACCACGTTACAAAGACAGTAGTTCAAATATGCCTTCCGCTTTTTACTGGTCCGGCTGACCAAGAATTTCCACAGTAGGGCCAATACATTCACCTTCGTTATCTGACTCCATTTAAGATATAATTTAGAAATTTGGGTTTGAAACATACGCAAACCTCGGGAGTGATTACACTCGACTCTTACCTGCGCCACCATTACTCAATATATGCTCCCGGGATTAGCATTATTGCTGAATCTCAGTTCGGCGGAGAAACTCAGAGGTTGAGGGTCTAGCCAACACAATACATGCACTGTATTGACATGATAGTTGCGAGCCCAGGTCGGCGAGCATTTAGAGGGCTCCTTAGAGCTAACTTGACAAGAACCGGCGTTGAAATGCCCATGGGTTCCCTTCGCATCAAATTACAAGAGCCATGCACCACCAATCCTTTGGGCCGAACTTGGCTGCCTTTCCCAGCTTGGAAACACCACTAAAGTAACAAGCCACTGATCAGTTGGTCTTTGGTCAATATTGTCCCCCTAAGTATTCAGTCGTAATTTAGGCTGAAAAAGGTACAAGATGAATTAGAGTCATGGAGATCACGCAAGTTACAAGCAAAATAATTTATTCGCAGACAGGTAGGTTATTAGCTTTAGAATACCAATAGTCAATTACAAAATACACAAATTAAGAATAGAGATAGAGTAAATAATCATACCTAGTCTGCTTTGGCGACACACAAACAGAGAATGTACCTATAGAACGTGCATAGTGTGGGAAGCCGGTTACGGTCTTCCCTATACATACACACACATACATATACATACACAGAATCTGCAGTGTGGGAAGTCGATTGCGATCTTCCGCTGATACACATACATATACGTACAATATGCCGTGTGGGAAGTCGAATGCGATCTTCCTGATTCATACATATACGTACAATATGCCGTGTGGGAAGTCGAATGCGATCTTCCCAGATTGGTCAGTCTCCCTTACTTTTATGCCAAATCATATGTTTGAACCAGGCAGCAGTGCCATAAATCAACCTGGAGGGGTGGTCAAATCTGGAATTTAGACCCCCACCCTTGGGGGTTGTTAAGTAGGGAAAATGAGATGATTCCCAGAGAGGACATGTCGGTTTTCCCTTGAGTTACTGAAACTATGGTTTATTAAACTCCATTTGGTATGAAATGTATCTCATCCGATTCCTTGATTTTACCGGATCACATCCATACCAAACAGATTACCCTTATGTTTTATTATGTTGCAGTTATCATGAAACTTCCATCCTGATTATCCATTTTACATGCAATTCCTGTTACCATTACATAAGACATAATGCAATAATACAAGGATCACATGGGCAATGTTTTCAAGGTTTTACTGGGTCTATTTACTATCTCAACACCAGTTTTGAATATTTAATCTAGGAGAGCAGTCAAATGAGGGCGCTGTGGCATTGTCTGGAGTCTTTCCCCTTGGAAGTGACCAGGTATGGGGTCACGGGAGAGGTCACCAATGTTCTGGAGCACACTCTCTTCCCTGTGACCTAACTGCCCTGAAACCACTCATACAACTTCCCCTTATCTCCTTCGGTGCCGATGGCCTGAACCTCCCCAAAGGTAGTCCAAACAGTATTGTCCTCTGCTCCTTTGACACATACCAGAAGCCCCAGCTCTCAGGTTCCTCACAAATGGCAGCCCTTCCTAAGTCCCACTTTGCCTTTGGATACCCAGGGTCGAAGGGCTGACTGTGGGTTGAGATGTGTTCTGTAAGGAGAGGGTCAGATGTTGGATGGTCATGGGGAAATGTTACGGCGGGGAGGACAGAGGAACCAGAAGCAGACACAGGGGTGTGGAAAATGGCAAGTTTACTCACAGGTGATGGGGCAGACAGAGCGTAGTCACAAAACAAGCCAAGGTCAAAATCCAGGGGGTCAGTCCAAACAGGCAGAGGTACAGAATTCCACAAAACACAAAGAATAGTCCAGGGAAGCAGGCAGGGGTCAAAACGGGAAAACCAGATAAGCAGATAACCAAGTGCAAGGACTCAAGGGCAAGGGCAAGGGCAAGGGCAAGGGCAAGGGCAAGGAAACAAGGAGGCTAGAACTTGGGGAAGGAATCAAGGGCTCGGGAACAGAAACAGGACAAGACAAACTAGCAACGTGCAACTGAAAAGGACAGGTATAAATACACAGGGGAATGAGACAAACTAGGCGGGGCATGGGAGTGAGGGCGGTCTAACAAATAAACATCAGGTGAGACACATGAAAGGGTAATGGGACAATAACGAGGGGGAAAACAAAAACGCGGACTGGATTCACAAAGACACACCTGTAAAACAAACGGCTCTGGACTAGAGAGTAGACAATGCATAGATTGAAGACGTAGTGATAGTTAAGAGGCAGGTGCGAACACTTCGCTGAAACAAACGAGTAATAAGGGATAGCATAGGAAGGCGGAGTTATAGAACAGCGCAGAAATGCTAAGAGATGCGTGAGTGAGTTAGTAACGTGAATATTTCTAAACTACCCAATAAAAGTGATTGTTAGTTAGTTAGACAGACAGTAAGTGTATTAATCGGATTAGTACTGTACAAAACCTAGATTAGTAGTGGTTAGTAAGAATAGTGCTTTACAACATTTAACTATCAAGAAAAAGCAGGAAGTAAGAATCGCGAGTTTAGAAAAAATGTTGAACCCCGAAAACTACCGTAACCACCCGAATAGTGGGGCACGCAGACAGGGGAGTGACTCGACTGGAAAACATTCAGACGCAGACATAACAGGGGAGGACGAGTGCAAAGACTAATGAAAATAAACAGAACCAGACATGAAATATGAAAAATAATAAATTACAAGAATAAATAATACTAAACAATGATACACTAACACACAGAACACAGGAACATAACAGGAAAAGGTTGCAAGATATTATATCTATGAATGATGTAGTTTTCATGATAACTGCATTATGCTGTCAATAGGTATTTGTACATCTAATGGGAATATACCTTTCGGATAAACCTGATTTGGGTGAATAAAAGGAAAGGAGACAAAACCCCAGATTGCTTGGATTCCTCTCCTTATCTCCAAAATCCAGGCCTTCGTTCTTGACCCTAAAAATGGGTCACCCATCTGGAATTTACAGCCAAACTCCCGCCAGTGAGACCCTGGTCAGGGAGCTAAAACAAATGACTTCTACAGAGACAGCTTTTGCCCAGTTTTCCCTCTGCTCCTGGATGGTTATGATATCAAAGGTAGACTGTTACAAAAACTAGAGCATTACACCAGTCGCACTGAACCAATCAGAATAACACCAAACATTCTGTATTCTGTATTCTGACCTGGGATTATCATGAAACATCTTAATGCCGTCTCGAGCATTCCTGTGCTCAAACCCGGCAAAGAATGTGAGAGGGCCCAGGAAGGCTCCTCCAGGAGCCCTTCTCTAGCTCTCCCCCACAGGCATGGGGGCCAAAAGGTGGGGGCTAACAATGTGTGCTCCGGGAGGGGGAAGCCAGCAAGCTGACCAGCGCATGAGACCAAATGTTAATGATTTCCGGCTTACAAGGGTGTTGCTGAAATAAAAAAATAAAAAGAATGAAGTATAAATGACAGCTCTGTGCTGTTTGCATGGCTGTACTCTGTGTATTGTTAATAAAATAAAAAACTATCACTTAAAATAAAAAATGCACATTGGCCACAATCAGGCACAAAGCAAATCACTGAAGGTGTTTTCTTCTGTGCATTCAGTTTATAAAAAAGTAAAAGTACGGAAGGGCTGCGGCAGCCAGAAGCTGAGCTCATTCTATATTTATATTTACTGGAACTACTTTCTTCACACCTTCAGTCCTGCTGCTCTGTCAGTCAGGCTGTTTTACTTTCATTTAGCAAATCACTTTGGCACAAGAATTGAAAACTTGGATCAAATTTACAAAGAAAGCATTTACTGGTGAGAAATTATTGAATAACTGTAAAAACTGTCTGTTTATTCCAGACAAATATCAGTGTATTTGTGTAAGTGTCAGGTTTGGGGGACAGAGGAACGAAGCGCAGACTCAGGGGTTCTGAGAAATGGCAGGTTTAATGAAGGCAGGCAGATAAGGGGCAGGCAGAGCATGATCCAAACAGGCAAAGTTCAACTGTGTGCTGTGTGCTCTTGTGTACAATGAGAGTATAGAGAATGCTCACACAGTGTAACAGCACAATAACTCACTGTGTGCTCTTGTGTAGAATCTGTTACAATGAGAGTATAGAGAATACTCACACAGTGTAACAGCACAATAACTCACTGTGTGCTCTTGTGTAGCATCTGTTACAATGAGAGTATAGAGAATACTCACACAGTGTAACAGCACAATAACTCACTGTGTGCTCTTGTGTAGCATCTGTTACAATGAGAGTATAGAGAATACTCACACAGTGTAACAGCACAATAACTCACTGTGTGCTCTTGTGTAGCATCTGTTACAATGAGAGTATAGAGAATACTCACACAGTGTAACAGCACAATAACTCACTGTGTGCTCTTGTGTAGCATCTTTTACAATGAGACTATAGAGAATACTCACACAGTGTTCTTCCCTGCCATTCATTTTTACAGTGTAAAATAATAACTCATATCTGTATTCGTGTCTCATATATCTGATGCAGCCATGCTCTTCAACACCTTCGTAGCCCTCCTGTCTGTGTCAGGTAAAGTGCTCGTTAAAGTTTTTTTTTTTAATGCAGTTATGATGTTTCAGAGCTGTGTGCCAGCGTCTTAGGGACAGTGAGTGACAAGGAGCACAAAATAAGTAAATAAATAAATAAATATGTATCAATATAAATATATTTAGTTTTTTCCCCTACATAAGTAGTTATTTTTCTAATGTATGGTTAGTGTTCATTTGTTTCTAGTCTTTCATGTTAAATATTGTTCAGTATTAAATGGATGTTTATATATAGATGCTTTTGCAAAACAAAATGTCATGTTCTGTCATGCCAATAAAGCAACTTGAATTGAATGGAAAGAGCAAGAGAGCGAGAGGGAGAGAGAGAGAAAGACAGACAGAGAGACAGAGAGAGAGGGAGAGAGAGAATTTTAGATTTTTTCTGATGAAGTTCCTCTTCACACCCAGCTTTGAACCTGAGATAGACTTCAGTACAGTTGTTATGAAGTCAAAATCTTCATTTATATCAATTTAATCCTTGATCTGTAATGAGTTGTGTTTGTGTGTGTGTGTATGTTTGTGTGTGTGTGTGTGTGTGTGTTTTTCAGGTGTTCTTGGCCAGTACAGATGGAGAGTGACTTACACCCCTGAGAGAATCTGTGCCTTAAAGGGGTCTTCAGTAGACATGCGCTGCGCTTACTTTCATCCCACATATTATGATGAATATTATCGACAATATTATTACCAACCTTACAGAGAATTCTTGTTTATTTTCAAGAACCATCCACAGGACCTGTCCCTGGACCCAGAGTACTCTGGCCGTGTGGAGTACCGTGGGAATCAGATCAGTGTCTGCACTTTTAGAATAAAACAACT
This sequence comes from Conger conger, assembly GCF_963514075.1. Taxonomy (NCBI): domain Eukaryota; kingdom Metazoa; phylum Chordata; class Actinopteri; order Anguilliformes; family Congridae; genus Conger; species Conger conger. Next base: position 91,586,101 of record NC_083760.1, on the reverse strand, counting down.
GAGATAAAGTGATTCACAAACATATCGCTTCAGGTTCCTGACTAACCATGGTGGAAAATATACTGGCCGACCTGGTGTCTCATTGACAGTCACAGGTAACCATTTTATGCTATGAGCTCATAGGATTCTTCTCCCATATCTATGAATGGAAGACTGGGGAAGGGAGGGATGTTTTTACAGTTTTAATTGGTTTGCAGCTCTACAGGTGAGGGTGAATCCTGGCTCAGTGACAGAGGGACAGAGTGTAACACTGATCTGTAGCACCACCTGCACTCTGACTGGCAGCCCAGCCTTCATCTGGTACAGGGACGGGTCTCCTCTGTCCTTCACCACCCAGACACACCAGCTCACAGCCAGCAGTGAAGATGTTACACACAGTATATAACCCTGCTACACACACACACACACACACACACACACACACACACACACACACACTCCTATAACACCCTTACACACAGTATAACCCTACTACACACACACACACACACACACTCCTATAACACCCTTACACACAGTATATAACCCTGCTACACACACACACACACTCCTATAACACCCTTACACACAGGATAACCCTGTTACACATACACACACACACACACACACACACACACACATTCCTATAACACCCTTACACACAGTATAACCCTACTACACACACACACACTCCTATAACACCCTTACACACAGTATAACCCTGCTACACACACACACACACACACACACACTCCTATAACACCCATACACACAGTATTACCCTGCTACACACACACACACACTCCTATAACACCCTTACACACAGTATAACCCTGCTACACACACACACACACTCCTATAACACCCTTACACACAGTATAACCCTGCTACACACACACTCCTATAACACTGTTACACACAGTTTATAAACCTGCTACACACACACACACACACACACACTCCTATAACACCCTTACACACAGTATAACCCTGCTACACACACACACACACACTCCTATAACACCCTTACACACAGTATTACCCTGCTACACACACACACACTCACTCCTATAACACCCTTACACACAGTATAACCCTGCTACACACACACACACACACACACACACACACTCCTATAACACCCTTACACACAGTATTACCCTGCTACACACACACACACAGTCCTATAACACCCTTACACACAGTATAACCCTGTTACACACACACACACACACACACACACACTCCTATAACACCCTTACACACAGTATAACCCTGCTACACACACACACACTCATAGCTCATGTACATGCACATGAGTTCTCTGTCATTGTATGGGAAGATGTTCTGTGTAAGCGCATCTGCTAAATGAATGCAATGTGCTGACTATGATGTAGGCACTATGTAGTTTAGGCTGTGGCATGGTTCACCTGTAATGAGTCATGTGTTCCTCTCTCTATTGCTCACATACTGAGGCCATTTTTGCAGTTTCTGTCTGGGATTAACAATTTGACATGATGCATCATTTTATGTGTTCTCTCTACATATGCAAATATCCTTTGATTATATGTACTGATGTATGATAGTTTATCTTTTAAAACACATTGCTTTGTTTTATTGACTCAGTTGTTACATGTTCTTATTTTACTCATTTAAGATTATCTTAAATTTTTGAATATGTTGCTTGATTGTGCATAGTGATATATTATGGTTTGTTTAAGCATTGTAAAGAACTGTAAACCTGAATAAAGTTTATTATTTGCGAATATTATAAAGCCTTCATGTTTTGCCTGCAAAAAAAACTTCAAAAAAAAAACCTGAACACTGGGACGCTATGCTTAGAGGCGGGGGCTTGCCAGCTTGGAGGGCAGTAATTGGTGAATATTTTCTAATGCGAATGAAAGTATCAAAAAGCACAGCCGCCAAATAAATCCACACAATCCGTATGAAGAAAATGTGCATTTAAACGAGCCGTTTGGAATTCCACGTAGCGACCTCACAACGATACGCTTGTTTGCTTCAGCTCGGTCCACCTTGTAACCGGAACAAATCAAATAACAGACTTCAGTTCGTTGGTGCTAACCAGCCAATCAGAACAGTGGTTCATTAAGGTCAATGAACCTTAAAGACACAGTCACTAAAACAGCCTGTTTTTGGTAAAGCTCATGAGAAGTGCTGGAGAATGGACATTTAAAACTGCATAGAGAAGACCACCAAACCCCACCATATCAGGACCTAAAATATAACACTGGAAAATACACAAAATGGGACCTTTAAAATATTGTATTTAACTGTAATGCTCATGTGGCTATATTCTGTCTTGATTTTCATTCTTGGGTACCAATACGGAATAATGATATTGCTTTGTTTATATATACACAGTGAGGACTTTATTAGGTTAAACCTGTAAACCAGTGCATTAGTACAAATATCTAATCATGTACACTGAGCAACTTCATGCATAAAAGCATGCATGGTCAAGAGGTTCCTTTCTCAGCTGCTTGTCCAAGCAATGGTCCTGTCCCGCCTGGACTATTGCAATTCTCTGCTGGCTGGCCTTCCAGCATCTGCCATCAGACATCCAGAATGCTGCAGCCTGTCTGGTATTCAATGTTCCCAGACATTCACATGTCACCCCCCTGCTCAGCAACCTCTACTGGCTGCCTGTTATGGCTCGCATCATATTTAAAACTTTGGTGCTCGCGTACCAGGCAGTTACGGGATCAGCCCCTGAATATATTCAATCACTTATCAAGACCTATACACCAGCTAGACCCCTCCGTTCTGCCACTTTGTGCCGTCTGGCGCCTCCCCCTCGCCACACCTGCACTTCTCGCCCAGGACTGCTGTCTGTCCTGGCCCCACGGTGGTGGAATGACCTCCCGGTGGATGTCAGAACTGCAGAGTCTCCGACCTCTTTCAAGCGCAGACTGAAGACTCATTTCTTCAGGCTACACCTTTCCCTCCCTAACTCACCACCATGATTAGCCTTATATGTGCCATAGACTGTAATGTCCACTAATACAGTTGTATAGATATTGTTGATTTTTGTATTAGCTATTGTATTGTTGTACTCGGGGTATTCTAGCTGCCAACTGTGGTATGCTAGTTTGGTAGTTGATGTATTCTTCAAGTTTTCCCATTATATCTGTATGGTTACACTAGGACTTGGAACTGTACTGTCCTCTCAGGTTCTCTTCGCACTTGTACTTGTGTTTGATTTGCACTCCATTGTACGTCGCTCTGGATGAGAGCATCTGCTAAATGCCTTGTAATGTAATGTAAATGTAATGAGGTACAGTTCTTGTTCATACCAAACCTCAGAATGGGGAAGAAATGTGATCTCAGTGTCTCTGACCGTGGAATGATTGTTGGTGCCTGCCGAGGTGGTTAGAGTATCTCAGAAACTGCTGATCTCCTGGGATTTTAACACACAAGAGTCATGAGAGTTTACAGAATGTGAATACCTAATAAAGTGCTCACTGAGTGTTCATTGTATTACATGTATTTTGGAAAATGCAACACTATGAATAAAGCTTATAATTCCTTTTCTTAATTGTAGGGCCTTCATGTTTTGAACTGCATCACATCTTTAATTCATGCAGAGAGAAGTTAACTTCCTCTGTGGTCTGTGGTCAGGTGCTTCATGTCTGACATGAAGGGCGACACGGCTCAGGCAGTAAGAGCAGTTGTCTGGCAGTCGGAGGGTTGCCGGTTTGATTCCCCGCCCGGAATGTGTCGAAGTGTCCCTGAGCAAGACACCTGACCCCTAAATGCTCCTGACGAGCTGGTCGGTGCCTTGCATGGCAGCCAATCGCCATTGGTGTGTGAGTGTGTGTATGAATGGGTAAATGAAAAGCATCAATTGTACAGCGTTTTGGAAAAGGCGCCTTATAAATGCCAACCATTTACCATTTACCATGAAGCCATTCCACCTACAGCCACACAGAGCCCAGCAGGGTTCCTCAGTGCACCCCACTCACTGGGCACAAGAGTACTGTCACCTAATATAAAACATGCACCCTGCTCTCACTCAGACACAGAGCCCAGCAGAGTCCCTCACTGGGCACAAGAGCACTATCACCTAATATAAAACATGCACCCTGCTCTCACTCAGACACAGAGCCCAGCAGAGCCCCTCACTGGGTACAAGAGCACTATCACCTAATATAAAACATGCACCCTGCTCTCACTCAGACACAGAGCCCAGCAGAGCCCCTCACTGGGTACAAGAGCACTATCACCTAATATAAAACATGCACCCTGCTCTCACTCAGACACAGAGCCCAGCAGAGCCCCTCACTGGGCACAAGAGTACTATCACCTAATATAAAACATGCACCCTGCTCTCACTCAGACACAGAGCCCAGCAGAGCCCCTCACTGGGCACAAGAGTACGGTGGCCCAGAAGGACATTCGTCGCTCTCAGAACTGTTTAAATGATGTGATAAGCAGCTCTTATTAACATCCATCCATCCATCCATCCATCCATCCATCCATCATCATCATCATAACCTGCTTATCCTGAACAGGGTCACAGGGGGGCTGGAGCCTATCCCAGCATACATTGGCGAAAGGCAGGAATACACCCTGGACAGGTCACCACCCACTGCACCATCCGTGCCGCCCTCTCCTATTAACAGGGCCAGAATTGACTTTGGTCCAATTCAAAAGGTCCCTTATAAATCACTACATTTTGCAAGGCATCATCGCAAGAAAAAACAACATGGTCAGCCAGGTGAGAGTTGGGAGATTGTAAACATTTATGAGTGTTTTTCTTTTTTTTCTTTTTCTCATTTCCGTATTTACTTATTCTTGGGTAATAACTAGAATATATGTATACTAATGCATTTGCACATATATAGACATAACATATGTGCGTACACAATGTGTACATGTATAGTGTATACGTGTATAAGTAGTTAGTTGTGTGTACATTACATGTGCTGCTTTCTGTTTGTGGAGCTGTGGTGGCATTAAGGCTCCTAACCACTGCTTCCTGTCCACTGCTTCCTGTTGTCAGGGGCTGTAGAAAATAGAAAAGTAGCTCTGCACCGAGAGTTTCATTACATTACATTACATTCTTGGCATTTGGCAGACGCTTTTATCCAGAGCGACCTACAGTTGATTTGACTAAGCAGGAGACAATCCTCCCCTGGAGCAATGCAGGGTTAAGGGCCTTGCTCAAGGGCCCAACAGCCGTGCGGATCTTATTGTGGCTACACTGGGATTAGAACCATCGACCATGCATGTCCCTGTCATTTACCTTAACCACAACACTACAGGCCACTGCTGCTGCTGCTGCTACTACTACTACTACTACTACTACTACTACTACTACTACTACTACTACTACTACTACTACTACTACTGCTGCTGCTACTACTACTACTACTACTACTACTGTTATTACTACTACTACGAATGAACAGAAATGCTGTTATCTTCATTGAATGAGAGCGATAGATGAAATAGTAAAAATAAAAGGATAAAGTATATATGACACCTCTGTACTGTTTGGACGGCTGTACTTTGTGTGAAAAAACGATCGCTTAAAATAAACAATGCATGTTGGCCCCAATCAGACACAAAGCAAATCACTGAACATGTTTTCTTCTGTGCATTCAGGTTATAAAAAAGCTTCAGTAAGGTGGGGCTGCAGCAGCAGCAGGTTTGGGGGACAGAGGAACCAAGCACAGACTCAGGGGTCATGAGAAATGCCAGGTTTAATGAAGGCAGGCAGATAAGGGGCAGGCAGAGCATAATCCAAACAGGCAAAGTTCAAAAACCAGGTGGTCAGTCCAAACAGGGGATTTTGAAAAATAAATGCAGTTATGATGTTTCAGTGCTGTGTGCCAGCGTCTTAGGGACAAGGAGTGACAAGGAGCACAAAGTAAATAAAGAAGTATGTATCTGTGTATGTATCTACACCCAGCTTTGAACCTGAGATAGAGTTCAGTACAGTTGTTATGAAGTCATAATCTTCATTTACATTCATTTAATCCATGATCTGTAATGAGTGCTTACTTTCATCCCACATTTTATTACAAAAATTCAAAAAAATATTATAACAGAGTGAAGAAAGCATTCTGGTTAATTCTCTAGAACCATACACAGGAGCCTGAAGACCAGTACAAGGACCAAGTGAACTCTGACCGTGTGGAATACCGTGGGAATCTGAAAAGTGACTGCACTTTGAGAATAAAACAACTGAGAGAAAGTGATTCACAAACATACCGCTTCAGGTTCCTGACAAACCATAATGGAAAATATACTGGCTGACCTGGTGTCTCATTGACAGTTACAGGTAACCATTTAATGCGATGACCTCATAGGATTCTTCTCCCATATCTATGAATGGAAGACTGGGGAAGGGAGGGATGTTTTTACAGTTTTAATTTGTTTGCAGCTCTGCAGGTGAGGGTGAATCCTGGCTCAGTGACAGAGGGACAGTGTAAGACTGACCTGTAACACCACCTGCACTTTGACTGGCAGCCCAGCCTTCACCTGGTACAGGGACGGGTCTCCTCTGTCCTTCACCACCCAGACACACCAGCTCATTAAATCACACAGCAGGATGTTGGAGAGTAATACTGTGAGGCAGGGAAGGGGCTTGGGACAGACCGATCTCCTCCTAAACGTCTGGATGTGCAGTGTGAGTATATCCCATTATTCCATTTCAAAACTTTCACCTTACAGACCACGGAGTGCAACACGTAGTGTTGTGAAATGACCACGGATACATCATGACTGACACTGGTGCATCTCTCTGACTTTGTGTAGGAGGACTTTGTGGCTAAGGTGCCTATAAACTGCTGGCTAAGGTGCTCGTAGTCTAGTGGCTAAGGTGCATAAAAACTACTGGCTACGGTGCTTCTAGTCTAGTGGCTAAGGTGATGCCTTGATGGCTGATGACTAGGACCTGGAAGGTTGGTGGTTCAAGCCCTGGTGTAGCCACAGTAAGATGGAAAACATGTCCACTAAATAACTGTGAAAATGAACAGGAACTTTCTGCTGAACATTCCCATCCTTTCCCTGCCTGTTCTTCACCCTGCAGGGGAATAACAGCCCCTTGGATGATGACACTGCAGGGATGCCAGTGAGCCACACTGAACCCCAGGGTAGAGACAGAGGCAACAGGGAAGGTCTCCTCTACTCCTCTGTTCAACCTGCCAACACCCGCACCCAGCAAGACCTTCTGTACTCCACTGTTCAACCTGCCAACACCCACACCCAGCAAGACCTTCTGTACTCCACTGTTCAATCTGCCAACACCCGCACCCAGCTAGACCTTCTGTACTCCACTGTTCAACCTGCCAACACCCACACCCAGCAAGACCTTCTATACTCCACTGTTCAACCTGCCAACACCCGCACCCAGCAAGACCTTCTGTACTCCACTGTTCAATCTGCCAACACCCGCACCCAGCTAGACCTTCTGTACTCCACTGTTCAATCTGCCAACACCCGCACCCAGCAAGACCTTCTGTACTCCACTGTTCAAAAGCCTCTCCTCGAGTGTGAGGACGGTGTTCAGTACACCAGCGTCCAGTTCCTACCCTCCCGTGCTTCCCCCAGGTGAGAATACCCCCCATTACACTCCCTGTGCTGACTGTGGCTGTGCCAGCTCTTCTGTTTGGCCCGGTCTTCATCAAACAGCCAACTTGAGATGGGGCAAAATCAGACGGGATAGTTTTAGAATGCTTTATGAAGAAAGTATTAGTGGTGTGTACTGTCCAGTTTTGGTGAGTCTGCTCTCGTTGGCTAGTGTTTTACAAACTGACATTGCGACATTGGCTCAGGAGGTAAAACCCCTCGCTAACGCAATGACAGAATTTAGCCAGGGCCGAAGGGGTTTGCATGCTTGTCCTTCTGGTGTTGCTGGAAGAATATTAGTAGGGTTAAATAGTAATGACCGCAATGCGGAGAGTCTAGATCAGCTAATGAATAAACCATGTTACAAAGACAGTAGTACCACTCTGCCTTCCGCTCTCTACTGGTCCGGGCTGACCAAGAATCTCCACAGTAGGGCTAATACATTCACCTTTGTTATCTGACTCCATTTAAGATATAATTTAGAAATTTGGGTTTGAAACATGCGCGAACCTCGAGAGTGATTATACTCGACTCTTACCTGCGCCACCATTACTCAATATATGCTCCCGGGATTAGCATTATTGCTGAATCTCAGTTCGGCGGAGAAACTCAGAGGCTGAGGGTCTAGCCAACACAATACATGCACTGTATTGACATGATAGTTGCGAGCCCAGGTCGGCGTGCATTTAGAGGGCTCCTTAGAGCTAACTTGACAGGAACCGGCGTAGAACTGCCCTTGGGTTCCCTTCGCATTAAATTACAAGAGCCATGCACCACCAATCCTTTGGGCCGAACTTGGCTGCCTTTCCCAGCTTGGAAACACCACTAAAGTAACAAGCCACTGATCAGTTGGTCTTTGGTTAATATTGTCCCCCTAAGTATTCAGTCGTAATTTAGGCTGAAAAAGGTACAAGATGAATTAGAGTCATGGAGATCACGCAAGTTACAAACAAAATAATTTTTTCGCAGACAGGTAGGATATTAGCTTTAGAATACTTCCTTGCTTCCTTCCTTGGTTCCTCACAAATGGCAGAAATTCCTGAGTCCCACTTTGCCTTTGGATACCCAGGGTTGTAGGGCTGACTGTGGGTTGAGATGTGTTCTGTAAGGAGCGGATCAGATGTCGGATGGTCATGGGGAAAAGGTTGCAAGATATTATATCTATGAATGATGATAGTGTTTTCATGATAACTGCATTATGCTGTAAATATGTATTTGTACCTCTCATGGTAATATACCTTTCGGATAAACCTGATTTGGGTGAATTAAAGGAAAGGAGACAAAACTCCAGATTGCTTGGTTTCTTCTCCTTATCTCCAAAATCCAGGCCTTTGTTCTTGACCCTAAAAATGGGTCACCCATCTGGAATTTACAGCCAAACTCCCACCAGTGAGACCTTGGTCAGGGAGCTAAAACAAATGACTTCTACAGAGACAGCTTTTGCCCAGTTTTCCCTCTGCTCCTGGATGGTTATGATATCAAAGGTAGACTGTTACAAAAACTAGAGCATTACACCAGTCGCACTGAACCAATCAGAATAACACCAAACATTACTATATTCTGACCTGGGATTATCATGAAACATCTTTATGCCGTCTCCAGTATTCCTGAGCTCAAACCCTGCAAGGAATGAGAGAGGGCCCAGGAAGGCGCCTCCAGGAGCCCTTCTCTAGCTCTCCCCCACAGGAATGGGGGCCAAAAGTTGGGGGCTAACAATGTATGCTCTGGTTGGGGGAAGTCAGCAAGGTGACCAGCGCAAGAGACCAAATGTTAATGATTTCCGGCTTACATGGGGGTTGCTGAAATAATAAAAATAACTTTTTTCACCACAAAAAAATAAGGATAGGATAAATGACACCTCTGTACTGTTTGGATGGCTGTACTCTGTGTATTGTTAATAATAATAAAAAAATTTAAATATTAAAAATTAAAATAAAAAATGCACATTGGCCCCAATCAGGCACAAAGCAAATTACTGAAGGTGTTTTCTTCTGTGCATTCAGTTTATAAAAAAGTGGAAGTACGGAAGAGCTGCAGCAGCCAGAAGCTGAGCTCATTCTATATTTATATTTACTGCAACTAGTTTCTTCTCATCTTCAGTCCTGCTGCTCTGTCAGTCAGGCTGTTTTACATTCATTTAGCAAATCACTGAGCCCTGATCCACAAAGCCCCAAACCTCTCTCCTGGTAAGTGTTTTATCACATCATTGAATTTCATCAAAATTATGTTCCAATATTTTTTTGGGACAAGAATTGAAAATTATTATTGAATAACTGTAAAAGCTGTCTGTTGATTCCAGACAAATATCAGTGTATTTGTGTAAGTGTCAGGGTTGGGGGACAGAGGAACCAAGCGCAGACGCAGCGGTTATGAGAAGGCAGGTTAAATGAAGGCAGGCAGATAAGGGACAGGCAGAGCATGATCCAAACAGGCAAAGTTCAAAAACTGGGCAGAGGCATGAAGATCATAGAAAAAGGAAAAATAATAGAAATGGGGCACGGACGTGACAGACTGTGTGCTCTTGTGTAGCATCTGTTACAATGAGAGCAGAGAGAATACTCACACAGTGTAACAGCACAATAACTCACTGTGTGCTCTTGTGTAGCATCTGTTACAATGAGGGTACAGAGAATACTCACACAGTGTAACAGCACAATAACTCACTGTGTGCTCTTGTGTAGCATCTGTTACAATGAGAGTATAGAGAATACTCACACAGTGTAACAGCACAATAACTCACTGTGTGCTCTTGTGTAGCAACTGTTACAATGAGAGTATAGAGAGTACTCACACATGTTGTTCTTCAATGCCATTCATTTTTACAGTGTAAAATAATAACTCATATCTGTATTTGTGTCTCATATATCTGATGCAGCCATGGTCTTCAATACCTTCGTAGCCCTCCTGTTTGTGTCAGGTAAAGTGCAGTTATGATGTTTCAGTGCTGTGTGTGTTTGTGTGTGTTTGTGTGTATGTGTGTGTGTGTGTGTGTGTGTAGCGAGCCCAACTCTTACCATTACAAAGCCCTGCAGCTTTATGATGAAGTTACTCTTCATACCCAGCTTTGAACCTGAGACATAGTTTAGTACAGTTGTCATGGAGACATCATCTTCATTTATGTTCATTTAATCCATGATCTGTTGTGTTTGTGTGTGTATGTGTGTGTGTATTTGTGTGTGTGTGTGTGTTTGTGTGTGTATGTGTATGTTTTTCAGGTGTTCTTGGCCAGGACAGATGGGGAGTGACTTACACCCCTGAGAGAATCTGTGCCTTAAAGGGGTCTTCAGTAGACATGCGCTGTGTTTACTTTCATCCCACATACCAAGCTTACAGAGTGCAGAAAGCATTCTGGTTTATTCGCTGGCGCCCTCCACAGGAGCCTGAAGACCTGTCCCTGGACCCAGAGTACTCTGGTCGTGTGGAGTACCGTGGGAATCAAATCAGTGACTGCACTTTTAGAATAAAACAACTGAGAGAAAGTGATTCACAAACATATCGCTTCAGGTTCCTGACAAACCACAATGGAAATTATACTGGCCAACCTGGTGTCTCATTGACAGTTACAGGTAACCATTTAATGTGATGAGCTCAGAGGATTCTTCTCCCATATCTCTGAATGGAAGACTGGGGAAGGGAGGGATGTTTTTACAGTTTTAATTTGTTTGCAGCTCTACAGGTGAGGGTGAATCCTGGCTCAGTGACAGAGGGACAGATTGTAACACTGACCTGTAGCACCACCTGCACTCTGACTGGCAGCCCAGCCTTCACCTGGTACAGGGACAGGTCTCCTCTGTCCTTCACCACCCAGACACACCAGCTCACAGCCAGCAGTGAAGATGGAGGCACATACTCCTGTGCTGTAAAAGGATCTGAGCTTCTCCCCTCCTCTGCAGTGGCTCTTACTGTGAACTGTATGTAGAAGAGGCCAGACTCATGTGTTTCACACTATTGGTGATGTCATCAACACTGTAGAAATGTTTGACACATCATACAGGTTTCAAAGCATTCAGCCTAAATGTACCGTTAAAGTCTACAGATCATCATATACTGCATGCTAATGTACAGATTCCACTTAAACGGCAACATGTGTTTAGTGATTTTATTTATTCGCTGAAACATGAATACTGGAAATAAAAGCATAATTGAATGACTTGAAAGCACTATACATGTGCCAGAGTCCAGTTTAGATTCCACATGAAACTACAAACACTTCTTCCCTCTTCCAGATCGTCCTAAAAGAGTCTCAGTATCAGTGAGCCCCTCTGGTGAAATAGTGGAGGGCAGTTCAGTGACTCTGACCTGCATTAACCAGGCCAACCCACCAGTGCAGAGCTACTCCTGGTTTAAGAGCACAGGATCTGTTAGCTTCGCGATACTAGAAACAAGATGGAGTCAGAAATACACCATTGAAAAAATCGAATCCTCAGATGATGGAGAGTACTACTGTGAGGCATGGAATTCGATTGGCCGAGGCAGATCTCCTGATATACATCTCAATGTGCTGTGTGAGTAATTCTGCACTGTCATTTACAACGGTTTGGATGGGCAGTGTCTTCCATGGAAATAAATACTAGTCTGTTTTACTAGCCCGGATACCTTCATTCCCATTATAGTCACATAGCTACACTGAACACTATTTTCATATGTCAGGATTGTAGCACAAATGTGATATAAGG